>NC_042999.1:134689095-134694095 GCF_006345805.1 Octopus sinensis | reverse complement strand
AGCACAGGAGACAAAAATGACTTCAGCGCAATTTGACCTTAGAACGTAAAGAACCGTAACAAATATCACAAAGCGTGTTCTGATGCTTTAGCAATACTGCCAGCTCGAATCATAGTAATGATAATGGCTTCCAATTTTGTCACACGGCCAGAACATAAAGAGCAGGAAGAAATACCGCTAAGCATTTTCTCAACGTTCTAGCCATTCTGCCAATCAATCAACCTTTAATGATAGTTTCAAATTTTGGCACAGGGACAGTGGTTTTGAGGGGAGGGGTAAGTCGATTATATCCATCTCAGTGCTCACAGCATATATAACCATAAGAAAATTCGGCATTTTTGAAAATCTGGCGCTCTTTAGGTCCAGATTTTTGAACTTCAGCCTGTATCTGTTGATATATATTTTAAGATTTGTAGATCTTCGTAACATTGTTTCATTATGTTAAGTATTTCGAATGTGCCTGCGATTTGAAAACACACACACACAGAATAATATCGCCCCCTCTCTCTCTCCTTCTCTGTATGTGTATATTATATATATATATATATATATATATATATAGGTATACTACTATTAAAAAAGGATGAAGTTTTTTTCTCTACAGAAAAGAATTCCATCAGGAAGTGTGGCAGTATATTAAAAGAACCTTTACGGTTAAAAATTATAAATATCTTATAAGCAAGGGCTAAAGAAGATTATTCTAAAGCCAATATACTGATATTCCACATTTAATCCGCTTGCTACAGAAAATTGAACTGAAATTCGGGCAACTAACCATTGGAACGTTTAAATTTCGTTATCTCAATATTGAATCAATTTCGGAATTAACCACATAAGGGTTCGTTCGTCTTCAGTTGAGCTTACGAGAGAATATAATTAAGATACTCACATGCGTTTATGGAAACAGCCGAAGCGAATAACACAAGTACATTTAAGTAACTCAATTATATCTAAAAATAAAAATTCTTAGGCCAGTCTCAGGACAACATGTTGACTTCCGTGGAATATCAGTATATTGGCTTTAGAATAATCTTCCTTAGCCCTTGCTTATAAGATATATATAGGCATATATATATATATATATATTATATATATATATATATATATATATATATATGAGTGTGTGTGTGTGTGTGTGTATGTGTTTGTGTGATGTGTGTGTGTGTGTGTGTGTGTATAAAATTAACAGGGTGAGATAAAAGTCCAAGGCTGTGGAAGATTTCAGAACATTTATAAAGAGAAGGTCTAGGCCTTCTCTTTATAAATGTTCTGAAATCTTCCACAGCCTTGGACTTTTATCTCATTCTGTTAATTTTTTATATATACGCATGCTGATATATGATCGACGTTGGACTCCTCATTCGCATAATCACCAAGCCTGGAGCTTAACTATAGTCTGTCCATAGCACTTACTCACTATTACCTGACACCTTTGGGTCTTCTTGACACCATTAACTTTCATAACCTATATATATATATATAATCAAAATAAGCAACAAGGATATCCAGAGGTAATGCAGAATGCATTGTTGCTTATCTTGATTGTAATCACCCTATTTTGAATTATATGGATAATACCATACTAAATTCTGGTGTCTTTAACTTAAGTACCATTTTCAACTGAATCTAAATTTTACTGAACACACACACACACACACACACACACACACACACACACACACACACACACACACATATATATTATATATATATATATATATCATATCATATCATATCTTTCTCCATTTGTATTATTAGTTCCTTTGGTGTAACAAACGGACAAAACAGTAAAACTGTAGAAGCAGCCAGAATAATATTATGGATAATAATTTCTTTTATTGGCCACAAATGCCCAATATATTGATGACTACATCAAAGGACGAAATAAATGCACACAAACGCCAAAAGTTAGGGCTTACATCGATCAAAAAGGGAAGCAACTATAAAGATATGAAAATAGAATTCAGAAAAATAAATAAATAAATAGTATCATTAATAGCGGGGCAATCCCCACAAAAAGTCCCTCATTATTCTGCCGTCTCCAAATCATTGGAAATACTCTCTTCAATTTTTTCTCCTATCAAAAGCATAATCAGAGTGGTCTCATTTAGCTTCACTAGTATTGCAACTCTTCCCTATCTTTTGCTAAACACTCGAGAAGGCAACCTCTCCTTCACCTTTCTCGTCAAATGATACTAAAGAGCTTGGCCAGATAGGAAATCGTCTACCTTCAAACCTTTCAGACGAGTCCACAGCAGGGAAATATTTGCCTTCATTTTCTATCAAATGGAAATAGTGCGTCAATCTTTACCATATACTCGGCGGACAGCCGGAATCGTCTTACAGGAAATAGCTGCTACTCAACACAATCCCACAAGTCGCTAATGCACAGACTCTGAACGATTGCTTGCAGGACGATTTCGTCTCCTGCATGCTTCTGGCTGTTGGCGTTTCCATTCCTAAAGAGCTTGTCACGAACAAGTTATACCCCTCCTCTGTAACACTACCATGCCATTGCCTTTTTGGAAGTTGTCTTGTCTACAGTCTCCAACATGAAAGTCCTCCAGAAGAGACCACACAGACTGTTTTTGTCGATGCCCACAGTCAATTCTAGGCTGTCATCGCCCATATCCTCAACTAATTCCTTATGGTAATCTTTAGTTGTTTTATTTATTTATTTATTTATTTTTGCATATAGCTTCGTCTAGCTGGTACAATTCTGTGAGCGCCTATCCACATTCTAGATGACAAACGCCCAATCTTTGTCTACGCTTCATCTATACCTATAGCTCAGTCAGGGAGACGTGCAACGGAAAGACGTGTCGCGCGAAAAATGCCTACACCAGATCACTCTCATATACGTCGTCGTCGTGAAGACATGCAGGGGTCAGTCTCAACTCGTGCCGGTACATCTTCAATGACAATATCCCAAGACCACCACGGAATGGGTGTTAGCAGTTACTGAATTTCCTTGTCAGCGGAACCTGACCCTTCCAGAAGAGTCGGAAAAGCAAGTATTCCAATCTGGTCAGAGTTTTCATGAGACAAGTTACGCCAGAAGGTAGTACACTACCGAGTGGGTATATGAATTCACTACTTCCGCCTGGCTTTTCAGAGACGGCTTCCTTTCAGCCTAATTCTTGTGTGAGATTGACCATCATTTATGTCCTCTTCCTGGTTCCTATCCACCTGGACAGACTATGGACAGACTATGAACATTTTCATTGGACAATGGTCGTCATGGATAAAGATGGACTTGCCTCTCTAAGTGCCTAATTGCAAAACCACCGAATTGTCCTGGTTTTTGTGTCTTCCTGTACATATCTGCTATACCCTCAGTATAGTGTCGATCGGTTCTATATTTAAAGTGTCCGACATCATTCCAGTGTCGTCATCCGCATATGCAAACACAGTGACCTAGATCCAGCGTGATGCTTCTCAAACTCTCCATCCTTCGCAGGAAAGGTTCCAACGCCTAAACAAGAGCCAAGACAAGGGTAGCCTCGACAGATCAAACGTTCGATACTGAAAGGTTCCAGGAAGTGGTCGTTCAACATGACAACTGAGCAGATACTGCTGTACAGTGTGGTGATCTCAACCAAATGTACTGTCATCCCCATCAACATTTACTCCACAGGTTGAAGTTGTTCCTGTTGCTGAGGATGTTGTCACTATCAGTGATGAAAATGAAAGCTCTTAGGATAGCCGCCTGATAGTGACGGTTTACACTGTCGAATGCCTTGGACTGATCTAAACTGACCAGTGTTCCGCTAAAGCTAAATCTATTCCTGACCCGTTCTATGACGTATCACATGAGCTGGAGATTGTCGTGGATAGACTTGTCGGATATCGGGCATACTTGTGCGGTTCCGAATACACAACCAAAAACAAGCGCCAGTGTCTTGGCGAGCTCCTTTACTAAATCCATTGACACTGAGCTGAGAAGTTATACGTCTGAAATTTTCAGTCATGTTCTTGATCGGATCCTTTCTTAGCAATGTCACTACTACCCGCTGGTTCTTCCTCGACTGGGAATGTTGTTGCCAGCTGCCAAGACAAGAGCGAACAAGTCTGCTATGTAGAATTATAGGGGATGGAGTTGACCTTTGTAGGTGATAGTGCTTATTTACACTCAAAACATCGGTTCAGCACATCTACTATTTCCTCTCTTGAAATCGGCTTCTCGAAAGACTCAGTTTCTGTTCCCGATGGGCATGGCAAACCGTCAAAATACCTTCAAACCCTCCTGTCTCAGGCATACCAGTCCTCGAAATCAGTTCGGCGAAGTGCAGTCAAAACACTGCGCTCATCTGGTTGAACTAGGGGAGCACAGCTGCTGCACTCTGCCACAGATCAAATTCTATCTATAGCTACAGCTAGGTGAAGTGAGTACATCTATCATCTACGCTCGTACTGTAACAGTAAGTCTTATGATAACGACTCTGCGCTAATTTTTCAATTATAGATATAACATGCTACACAATATAAACTACTCTAATTTGTTCTTTGAATCTGTTCAATGAAGGTCATTTTATTGCATTCATTCGGGACACACCGTTGACCGTTTTCTCATTGTTCCAAACTAACCGTCTGCCAGTATGCCAATATGATCATGCTGTTCCTGTTTTTTTTTATATTTTGTTGCTCGGATTGTTTTTGTTTACTTATTAGTTTACTTGATGGCCAAAAACTGATGCAGGAAAATAGTTTGGACTCGGTCTTCTACACAAATATCAAAGTGTCTTATCTGAGCCATCGGCGGTAGATGACGGACGTATGAAGAAGAGTGAATTATCAGTGGATAAGGATTTTGTAAATCTGAATGATGTCAATTTCCGATGTCAGGGACAAGAGGCTGCTATTTCTGATGTATGTTCATACGGACAGAAATGTGGAAACTACACACACACACACACATACACACACATACACACACATGAGAGAGGGTGTGTATAATTTATGTGGGTGTGTATGAACATGGATATGCATGATCGTATTGA
>NC_042999.1:134684095-134686595 GCF_006345805.1 Octopus sinensis | reverse complement strand
CACACACACACACACACACACACACACATACATATTTGTATGCGTGTTTATTATGGATGGATGGGCGGATATGAGTGTGTCTTTCCGTCTACACATACATTCAGAGATATATCTATGCATACATATATCAATGTGTTTGTGTATGTATATATATATATATATAGGTAAAATTAATAATGTAAGAAAATGGAGAGTTAAAGATGTATAGTTAATTTATTTGCATCATAGTTTGTTTCGACGATATAAATACAAATAAATTTTTAAAAGACACAATAGATTCTGGCCCTTTGGTAATGCATAATTCAAAGCATTTGAGTTAAATCCAATGTTAGGAATTAACTATACATTTCTAACTCTCCATTTTCTTACATTAGTAATTTTAGAACTTTTCTTCTAATGCGATGAATTAAACCAGTGAATTAACTATATATATATATATATATAGTCAATTCATATGTATATATAACGTGTGTGTGTGTGTGTGTGTAAATATAAGATATATTTTAAAAGGAATCTTCTAACAAAACTGGCTAGAAATTTCCTTATGAAAGGCAATGACATAAAAGTCAAGCAGTTAATGTCAATAATGAAACCGATGTGCACTAGAAGCATCTCAGAAAGAAAGACTAGCATCCACAAAAACATAATTCCCAGAGAAAAGTCAATTCTTATGATGCATAGAATCAAGACCACAAACTGCTAAACAATCAGCTGGCAGTTAAAGCCCTGCCTTAAAAAAAGGCATTCATAGAAATAGAAAATAATATCAAACACTCAACGGAAAAGAAAGGATCAGAAAGAAAAGGAACAGAGCTGTAGAGAATATTCAAGCGAAGCCAAAAGTATTCTCCAAATTTGCAAGAGAATCAACCGCAATACTCTATAAAATAACGCCGTTGTTCCAAGGAGATTATTCATAAGCTGCAGACCCAAAAAGATAATTGTAATACTAAATGAAAAATTCGAAGGTGTTTTCACCTTCAGTTAGAACTCATGTAAATGTATTAGCTAGATCAGTGTTTTTGGCACCACAATCACATAAGGAAGCAACAACCATCGATTATACCGACATAAAGAGGAAGATGTAACGTCGACTATAAATAACATTAACTTTTACTCGGTAACTAGCCTTGACAGATTCCCAACAATTCTTCCAAGAATATGTAACCAATCCAGATACTTCCTCAAAAGTCCTTGGCAGGTGGGAAATTCTTCGAAGAGTTCATAGAGGAGTAAAGTAGATGCTAAAAATTACAAACCTATCTCTAACTTTACCTTTCTGCAGAATCATGGAGCGAATTACCAAAGAGAAATTGATCACGTTCTTAGAGGAAAATAGTTTGCTCCCTAACACTCAGCATAGATTTTGTCCAAGAAGAAGCTGTCTCACATGTCTCCTGAAACATTCCAATTGGGTGCTGAATCAGTTAGTCAGTCATTCACACGTTGTTGTGCTATGCTTCAACTTTACAAAGGGCTTTGATGAAATCGATAATATGGCAAGCTGTTATTCCGATTTTGTTGAGGTATTAAGAGAGAGGCCGCATCATGTTTGGAGAGGCAGAAATCGAGCAGTTGGCAGTGTTGCCAACATTGCTAACTCAAAGGAAGCATTGATTTTGAATGGTGTCCTTCGGAGATGTGTCTTGGAAATGTTACTGTTCGTAGTGACACACTGATGCTGTTTATAGTGCCTCTGTTTGTATGACAATCTCACTCGCTATAGAGATACACAGACAACTAAGAACATTTGGGTTGTTGCAATAACATCCATCTTATTGATCTGGGAGATCTGTCCACAACATCAATCACACTGGTTTTGGAGGTTTATTAACTGCGTAAATCAACCCAGTCTAAGAAGTAATATCTATCACATCAGTTTCTTCAATCTGTGAGGACTCCTTTGTTAAAGAGAAGAACTTCTCTTCATTCTCTACATGAGTGACTGTGTGGTAGGTAGCTTGCTTACTAGCCACATGATTCCGAGTCCAGTCCCACTGCGTGGCACCTTGAACGAGTGTCTTCTACTATAACCTCGGGCCGACCAAAGCGTAGTGAGTGGATTTGGTAGACGGAAACGAAAAGAGACGCGTCGTATATGTGTATATATATATATATATATATAATATATATATATATATATATATATATATATATATATATATATATATATAATATATATATATACATATATATATATATATATACATATATATATACATAACATACACACATACATATATATGTGTGTGTTGTGTGTGTGTGCGTGTATATATATATATATATATATGTTTGTGTGACTGTTTGTCCCCCTATCATCGCTTGACAACCGATGTTAGTGTGTTTACGTCCACGTAACTTAACGATTCAGCAAAAGATAGAATAAGTACTAGGCTTACAAAGAATAAGTCCTGTGGTCGATGTGTTCGACTAAAGGCGGTACTCCAGCATGGCCGCAGTCAAATGACTGAAACGAATAAAAGAATAAAAGAAAGAATTA
>NC_042999.1:134661595-134681595 GCF_006345805.1 Octopus sinensis | reverse complement strand
TACATATATTATATATATATATATATATATATATATATATATATATATATATATATATATAATATATTATATATATATATAATAGAAATATTAAACATAAATGTAAACAAACATATTTGGTTTTGGAAGCGCTGAATGTAGCATATAATCTATATAATAAAAATGGATGTGTGTGTGTGTCTGTCTGTCCGCCAATAGGAAGGAAAACTACAGCGTGGATATAAAAACTAAAAGCTAATTCTTGTGTAAAAAGTTCACGATGAAGACAATGGAAGTGGTCCCGAGTCACTAACGGCCCTCCGAGGGGAGCTACTGTCCCTTTTACAACATGTACAAAATCGAATTTCAAAAATAAATGAAGGGACTAAGGGATATAATTTTTATCGGATTAACATACCACTTTATGTTTATCGGTTTCAGCTCAAAGTAGAGGTCATGCTGGGGCACCACCGTTTCGCTACACTATTATTATTGAGAGCCTCCTCTGATGTGTGGAATTTGGTCAATAAAGGAGTTCATCTAGGACTCTCGACAGGAAGAGATCCAGTTTTGTTTTGAAAACACCTACATTCCCTTTGTGTAGGTCCCTCAGGCTCTTTGGGAGAATATTAAAAAGCTGTGGGCCCTTGAAAACCAGGCTGTTGCAGTAACTGGTCCTGAAGCATGACGGTATTGTTGAGATTTTTGGCACTGTGCAGTGGTGACCCATTCTGGTATCTGTGTTGCTTTTAATACCAAAATTTAGCACAATCCCTTCCAGGATCTTCCTGATGTATATCACTGCATATCTCTCCCGCCTTCGCTCCATGGAGTAGAGTTTTAGTTGTTTCAGCCTTTCCCAGTAGCTGAGCTGTTGCAATGAGACGATCTTTTTTGTGAAGATTCGCTGGATTGCTTCAATGTCTGCTGTTAGTTTCACATTGTAGGGTGACCATAGTTGGGAGCAGTAGTTCAGGCGGCTGAGGACGAATATCCTTCAGAGGACCATCATGGTTTCCTTCTCTCTAGTTTACGAGGTTCTCAAGATCTAAGGCAGCCGTCTGCACTTTGTCGCCATCTTGGTAATGTGCACTTGGAAAGAGGTATCATCACTCATGTCGATACACAGGTCACGCACTGATTTAGTTTCTGGGATTGTAATCCCCAATGGATCAGTGTACCCTGTAAGTTTTTCGTTCAGTTCTGGGTGCTGGTAGCGCAGGGCCTGGAATTTTCCAGCATTAAGCTGCATGTTATTGTCTTCAGCATATCTGTAAATTGCGTCCAACTCCTGCTGCAAGTAAAATCGCGAGGATTCTGTATTTTCTGCGAGACTTTCGTATCGTCGGCGAAGCTAGCAAGTGTGGGTATCCGGGCAGCTGAAGGCATATCTGAGAGGGCCACTACAAAAAGACAGTGCCCTGTGGAATATAGCTCATTATTTGTGTTTCCTTTGAGGTCGCTCCATTGGCCACCAGTGCCTGACTGCTGTCTTTCAGAAAGCCATGTAACCACTCTCCAAGTTTCCCTGCTATGCCAAAATCGCGCAGTTTGCGGCATGTCATATCATGATCAACTTTATCAAAAGGTCTTGCAAAGTCAAGGTATATTACGTTCGCATTTGAGTAATCGAGTAACTACGTCAACACCCAGTCACAGTGTTGTAGGAGTTGTGTCAGACAGCTCCTACCTGTTTGAAAACCGCATTGGGTATCACTCAGTAAGTCGTTTTCTTCAAGGAATACGATTAGCTTCCTTCTAACTAGTCGTTCTATCACTTTTCTGACGTGTGAAGTCAGAGAGACAGGCCTATAATTTTCGGTATCTCCTCTGCTTCCTTCTTTGGATTGGGCATAATATTTCCTCCTTCAGTTTGCTTGACAGTTTGCCATTTGCTAGAAAACTCTGGAAGAGAATCTGTTGTGGTTTATTCAGGCCACGTCTGCATGATTTGAGGAGGATTGTTGGAAAACCAAATTAAACCAAATTAAAAATAAATAACCTGTTTAAGGGATATAATTTTTATAGGATTATTATTTTTCTTCATATTATTTAAAAATACGATGGGGCGCTCTTCTGTAGGTATGTCATATGAGTAATATAATGACACAGATAATAACGTGTGTGTGCGTGTATGATTGTAATTAGCTCCATAACTTCATATTGCTATAAGTATTACTTAATAAGTATCATTTTACATTCATTCTATATTTATATCTGTGAAAGATCAGTTTTCTTTTTTTTTTCGCTGCCTACCTTCACAATAGAAGCCGTAGAAGATCACTTTCATTTTATTTCCTGCTTGCCTTCAGAATAGAAACCGTAATTTAGATTTCACTCCAACATTTTTTCTTTGATTCAAGTATTCAACATCAGAATTTAAGAGGTCAGCTGTCATTTTCCTATCTCACTTCAGCATTTTTGTACAACTTTTCATTTGAAAATACCCATTTTCTCTAAACATAGGAAGAAACAAATTCGGTGGGGCACTCTTCTGAAGTAATAAATGTGTAATATAACGACATACATGAATCGTTGTGTGTGTGTGTGTGTGTGTGTGTGTGTGTGTGTGTGTGTGTGTGTGTGTGTGTGTGTGTGTGTGTGTGTGTGTGTGTGCGTGCGTGTGCGTGTGTATAACTGTAATAATCTCTATATTGCTTTTTCCATGAAATAAGAGGACTGACTTCCTTCTTCCTAAGATTGATGGTCAAACTGTTTGTACTTATAAAGAAGCCGGTTTAGCCTTAAATTTGTTAGATGACAATCAATAGGACAGGACAATGGCTGAGGCTTCAGTGTTACACACACCTATTTCTTTGAGAGATCTTTTTGCAATTTTTCACCTGAATTGTGAAGTAAGGAATCCATTAGCGTTGTGGCACAAATATAAGAATGATTTATTAGAAGACTACGAATATCAAGCACGATTAAGATTCCCTGAGAGAGAAATAGCATTCAACGATGACATAATTCTACATTGGTTGATATTGAAGATCGCGTTGTCTCAATGGGAGGAGAGGAGCTCAGCAAGTTTGGCTTACGTGAAACTCATCGAAATGACATGAATAATTTGGTCACAGAAGTTTTGCGAGGAACTTCATACAATAATGATTCATTTACAAGATTCCTTGAAGAAAATGTCCCGAAACGTTTGCATATACTACAATCATTGACCAAGTGATACATAAGAAAGATTATATTTTTTAGACGCACCAGGAGGAACTGGAAATACTTTTGTTACAAATTTAGTGCTAGCCAAAATCTGGCAGAAAAGGGAAATGGGTTAGCTGTAGCGAGCTCTGGAATTGCAGCGACTGTACTCCCAGGAGATCGAACAGCTCACGTAGCATTCAAGCTGCCATCCAATCTAACTTCAAATGATGAACCTGTCTGCAATATTAGTAAAAGTTCTTCAGCTCAAGTTCTCATGAAATGTTCTTTGATCATATGGGACGAAGCTACAGTGTCCCATAAAAATCAGTTGAAGCTGTAAATAGAATGTTGCAGGATTTGCGCAATCCCAATTGTTTGATGCAAGGTGTGACAGTAATGCTTTCAGGTGATTTCAGACAAACTTTGCCAGTGATTCTCGGGGGAAAGGTGGATGAACTGAAAGCATGCTTGAAATCTTCTATTTTATGGAAACGTATCAAAATGTTAGAGCTTTCTACAAATATGAGGGCACACTTGCATGTCGGAACAACTTGCCCATACTATCTTACAACTTGAAGGAAGGCTAGACATCAATCATGAAGGTGACTTGAATCCATCAAGTCAGTTCGTTTGAGGAACTTATTGAAAAAGTTTTTCCCAAGTATAATTTCAAATTACACAAATGCTGCTTGGTAGAGCGAAAGAGTAACCATAGCACCAAAGAACGTTACTGTGAATAATTCAAATGAAAGATTCGCGAAACTTTTACCATACCTACAAATCTATAGACTCTGTTGTAGATGAGTCGGAAATAGTCAATAACCTGGTTGAGTTCTTAAACTCAGTGCAGCCACCAGGAGCTCCTCCTCATTGCCTTCCATTGAAAATAGGCGCTCCAATCATACTTCTGTGCAACGTTTCTCAACCAAAGCTGTGCAATGACACAAGACGCACAGACACACATACACGCGCGCGCACGCACATATCTTAATGATCTACACAAATACATGACGTATACGATTGGTTAAAATTACCAAAATTTTCAGTTTAATCTCCTAATATAATAATGAGCGTAGTGTTTTTATATATTTGTGTGTGTGTATATGTGTGTGTGTGTATATAAACATATATTATATAATTCTCTCTCTCTCTCTCTGTCTATATATATATATATAATATAAATCATATATATGTAGGTATGTACATATATGTATGTATATATGCATATATTTATATATTATTTCTATTTTTATATGATCGAACGTCACGCATCCTTTTCCAAGTAAGTTTTATCTTAATAATTACGAAGCACCCAGGAGGGCGGCTTTTAATCTAGTGCATACATGCATACATACTTACAGTCACATGTTCGTGTACATATAAAACACTCTTCTGAAAGAAAGGTTAGACGAGAAGAGAAAAAGGAGAAGAAAAAGAAAGCACATGTGTACAACCGTCACGGTATGGTATGTAAATACATATACATACACATACACACACACACACACACACATACACATACACACACACACACACACACACACACACACACACACACACACACACACACACACACACGGATATGTGTGCATCTATGTATTTGCTCATAAATGTTACTACCCTGAGAAGACTAACGATCAGCAATAAAGTATCACTTCTGAAAAATTACTTCCGTTTTCATTGTTAACATGATATGGAACATGTGACTTCTTGTTCTAATATACCCAAATACACTAAAATAGGTATAAATAATACCAGACTGTTATCCTAAATGCACGTTTTTATTACTAAAAATATATTGATATAAAAATCATTTTTAACGCTATATATGTCGTTTCATTTCTTTGTGCCGGAATAAATTCTGAATAGAGGAAATGAATTTCGCCTATCATACCAATCTCTCTGTATTTCATGAATTCTTCCAACGCATCATACATAGCGACTCAAATGTAATGAAATGACCCAACATTTCAAACTTAATTGTCGATATAATAAACTATCCAAGTCAGTGAGCTGGCAGAATCGTTAGCACGCCGGACAAAATGCTTAGCGACATTTCGTCCGTCTTTACATTCTGAGTTCAAATTTCGCCGAGGTCGAATATGCCTTTCGACGTTGATAAATTAAGTACCAGTGGAACACCGGAGTCGGTGTAATCGGCTACTCCCTCCCGCCACCCAAAAATTTCAGGCTTTGTGTCTACAGCAGAAAGGATATTATAAACCACTGTTTTATATTAGTTCTGCCTGTCTCTGCTTATTGTATCTACCAAAATATTTCCCTATTTCTCTCAATATCTACATGAGATTCTATCTATCTATCTATCTCTATCTATCTATCTATCTATCTATCTATCTATCTATCTATCTATCTATCTATCTATCTATCTGTCTGTCTGTCTGTCTGTCTGTCTGTCTGCCTGTCTGTCTGTCTTTCTTTCTTTCTTTCTTTCTTTCTTTCTTTCTCTCTCTCTCTCTACGCACACACTCATGCACACACACACACACACACAACACACACACACACACACACACACACACTCAAATAAATAATAAGGGTGGCTTGTAAGCAATTTTTCAACTGAAAAGAAAAAATATATACGTCCCTAAAGCTATTCAGTACCAGTATTGCTCATACACACCCTTCCGTCACCTCCAGGGTAGGAGCTCTCCAGTCTTCTGAAGCAATTCGCCCTAAACATGTCCACTCCAATGTCAAACTTACAACTTTTGTCACTGCAGGGGTCCTTGCTCCCTCAGCCACTGTGGTCCGACTTACAAATTTGAAGAGTAGGATCGGATTGCACGGACTGACTCTCAATTTGAAACTAGTATGCACAAGCAGGAAGAAATGCCCCGCAGAATCAAGGTGTAACTTACATACCCCACTTGTTGATGTATTGTGCTTCCTAAAAATCTTCCGACACGAAGACACTGCCATCATCCTCTTCTCGCCACGCATACATACATACATTTAAAATAATCTCTTCTACTGTAGGCACAAGACCTGACATTTTTGGGGAAGGGGCAAGTCGATTACATCGACCCCAGGACTTAACTGGTACTTAATTTATCAACCCTGAAAGGATGAAAGGCAAAGTCAACCTCGGCGAAATTTGAACTCAGAATGTAGCAGAACTAAGTATTTCGCCCGGCGTGCTAGCGATTCTGCCAGCTCGTCGTCTTATACATCTATAATAGTAAATGCGTAAGCGAATGTCAGTGTGTTACACTTTTTCAGCTTTACTCCTCCAACCCGCTCTCTCCCTATTCAATGACACTTCTACTATTCCTCGTGTATTAACCCCCTCTCACTATTCAATGACACTTCTACAATTCCTCATGTTTTACCCCTCTCTCACTATTCAATGACTTTTCTACTATTCTTCATTCTTGGTTTTTTCTTCATCCTAACATTTTGAACAAATATTTCTCTTAAATACTATAACTATTTCTAAAAGTAATTTCCAAAATAAACATTTTGAAAAACTTCTTCTCTAAATACTATAACTGTTTCAAGTAATTTAACCATAACATGTGCTTCATAACGTTCGGTATTGAAATATGTATTGAAATCTCACTCTCTCTCATACAATATTACCTCTCATAACTCACTACCATAAAAATGTTGGAAACTTAGTATTTTTTTCAGATATTAATAAAATTTGTCGGACCTATTTCCATGCCGTCGGTCGTCGGAGCTATGGAAACTTAGCGACTCTTACTGCATGGAAAAAAAATTCGACTAATTTTATTATTACCTTAAAAATAATAAATTTCAAACATCCTTATTGTCAATACGCTTAGAACAATTCCGAACCATAAAAATCACACTTTAAAATAGTGTTTAGCAACAGTGGTGTAATTTTCCTTCAAACTACGAACACGAGTTTAGATACGTACCAGCTACTACAAATAATTGTTTGTACGAAAAGTAATGCCCTACGTACATCGAATTTCTTTAAATTAAGTGGCGGCAGAAGAATTATCGCTGAACTTTTAAAAGATAAGTTTATTGTTGCCTACGGCCAGCTACATGCTGGTTGTTTAAGGATAGGGAATGGAAGCAAGCTATTTCTACTGAATCCGAATGGGAAGACAAAAACATGTTGTTTATCATACAGCTCTGCAATAAGTTCCAAGTCGGCATATTATATCATTGTTTTGATGAAAATTGTTCATTGCTTGAAAAATATTTTTCAAGTTTGATAAAATTTAATATGTACTCAATACATGAAGTGTCATTGTTGGGCCCAAGGCTCAATGAAGAGCCCTCCATAGGAGGACAGCTTTTAAGCTAGTGCATACATACTTACATACTTACAGACACGTGTTTGTGTACAGATATGCATATTTAAACCAATTTTTCTACATCCGTTTTAACTTCGTTCTTAAATACCTGTTCACACAATCACATATACGTGTCTTATATACGTTCATATGGAGTGACACATGTGTGTGTGGGGGGATAGGCGTAAGAATGGCTGTGTGGTAAGTAGCGTGTTTACAAACCACATGGTTCCAGGTTAAATCCCACTGTGTGGCACCTTCGACAAGTGTCTTCTACTATAGCCTCGGGCCGACCAAAGCACTGTGAGTGGATTTGGTAAACGGAAACTGAAAGAAGCCCGTCGTATATATATATATATATATATATATATATATATGTGTGTGTGTGTGTGTGTATGTGTCTGTGTGTCTGTGTTTGTCCCCCAAACATCGCTTGACAACCCATGCTGATGTACTCACGTCCCCGTAACTTAACGGTTCGACAAAAGACACCGATAGAATAAGTACTAGGGTTACAAAGAATAAGTCCTGGGGTCGATTTGCTCGACTAAACGCGGTACTCCAGCATGGTCAAGTCAAATGACTGAAACAAGTAAAAGAGTAAAAAGTGTGTATATATATATATATATATATATATACATATACATATATATATATATATACACTCATATATATTATACTCTAGAAAATGACTAATTTATCTTCAATGACATTTTCAACAAAAATCTGGGATTGGAACGGGGACGAAAAGGGACCCCTTCTTTGCAAATCTAGTTGTGGGGCATCTAGAAATATCACTACAAAATATCACTACAAAAATATTGAAACTCTTTCTTCAAATATATACAGGGAAACTGTAAAAGAAACTTCGACGATTACATATACATATACATACAAACATGCATACATACATGCATGCACACATACATATATGCACACATACATATATCATTCGCCTACAGCAGTGAGTGAATATATTCTTATGGTCAACTTTTAGTTACACGCGAGCAACTCTATGCTTTATCACTAATCCAGTTCTTAACCAAATTGAATGCAGTTGTTTTGCTTTAACAAAAGAGAGAAAACGACAGAGTAAAGGGATAGAATAGTGGGAGAAGAGGAGGTAAAAGAATAAGAGAAAGGAAAGGAGAAAACGAAAGAGTAAAAGGATAGAATAGTGTGAGTAGAGAGAAAAATAGTTAAGAGAAAGCTTACTTGGAGAAGGAAATCTTTTCCCCTCCCCTTCACAGTTCTCTGTCTGTCACTTCCTCCCTCACTCTTCCTCCTTTGCTCACGTGACCCCCACGTGACAACCGGCTATTCTCCTAACTTGTGTTTCTTTCTTCCTGTTTCAGCTCGGCAGAGAAGACGTATTGTTCTCTGTCTCCTGTCCAGGCCTGTTTCTTCGTGTTCGCCACCACAATCTCGTTTAGGCTTAGCAGCCCTTCCTGTTTGTTTTCACTCTCCTGTTTTTGTCACCATTTCGACCCTCCGCAAGATCACAAATTTTATTTAATTTGCATTGCGGGAGCAACTGTTTTATCGAAGGTGTATCTTGTCGTGAATTGCTCGAAATGTGGACTAGAAAAACAGCCGACAACTGATGAAGGGTAGTTCCTTGCGTTGCTTGTCTTGTTTTCCGTTTGTTTCTTTCGTTGCTTGCAAAAAAACCATATATGCATATATATTATTTATATTATATATATATATATATATATATGTGTGTGTGCGTGTGTGTGTGTATATGTACACACACACACACACACACACACACACACACACACACACACACCACACACACATATATATATATAATATATATATATATATTATAAATAAGAAAATGGGGAAACACATTAGTTGGTTTATCAGCTTTAGGATATTAGAATGTCGTCTTATTTAATTAACAAAACTACAACCATAATAAGATACATATATACAGTATAAAATGCAATACATTTAAGATAAGATTACAAATATTTATTTAAAAAAAAACTTTAATATAAATAGTTAGAAGCATTAAAATTCCTTACAGCTGTTTCAGCCTATGGAAAAGAGTAATTTTCTGTGCCTATATAAATTAATGGTAAAATATTTCTTTACCTACACTCATTTAATACAATAAGTGACTTCATTGCATTGCAATTAAAAACACTTGTGTATTAATAATTTGGGTAGTATACCAACAGTATATTGGATAAGTATTATCCCTTAGTGGGTTGGATCCACAACCCCCAACTTATTTCTCGTACTGTTAGCGTTCCGCATTTCAGTCGAGTGTGTTAGTATTAATGTGGTAACATCGTAGATTTCGTCTTGGTATATGTTTGGCTGATGAAGGTAAAATAAAATATGGGTAAGAGACATATCTTGTGCAGGTACCACATTATCCTTTTCCGGGTGTTTCATCTTTCAGATGTTCTCCCTGGAGGTAAGACGGGTTTTTTTTCTCTAATTTGTTGCACACACGCATTTTTGCTAATACATTCGCGGTGAAGCTACACATTAGCGTCGTATTTTTACGTTCGCTATTTCCAGTAAATATCGGTACTTAGTTGTGCCATTTATTTACTAATTTGTATATATCTATCTATCTATCTATCTCTATCTATCTATCTATCTATCTATCTATCTATCTATCTATTTATCTATCTATCTATATATATATATATATATATATAAGGTAATAAAACAAATGGCAGCTTATTGGTAAAGCACGGTCACTTTCACAATGTTCGGTATGTAATATGGTAAATGAAAGGCGGAAGATGAAAGATACCTGAGTTTTTAATAATCAAGACAATTGTTTCGACACATCTAGCATCGATCCCTCATCGCTGGGATACTAGTTCAGGATCATCCGACGGTGCAGGTGTGTCTCTTCGGGTGATATAACTCGTTAAAATAACAGTTTCGCAATGTATCCTCTCATTTCGTGTAAAGAAAGGAAGCCTGGCGCTCATTCTATCGTTCTCTTTTGCCGAACCTCTAGGTAACTGGGACGTAAACACACCACCACCAGTTGTCAAAAGGAGATGGGGGAGAAACACAGAGACAAAGACACACACTCACACAAATTCTTCATATCACACAACCATGACTGCAGTGTGTGTGTGTGTGTACACACACAGAGACATGACGGAAGTAAATAGACATCCTTATAATCATTAAAATTTATTTCACTCTGAAAATATACATTCAAATTATTTATTAATTGTTATAATGTGAATGTTTAATATTTAGTAGACGTACCCTTTGCATTTTTCAATGCAAAGACCCTATTAGGCATGTTACTGATCAGATGACGAAATATTCTCTTGGGGATTTTCTTGCCAAGTTTCATGCAGTAATCTCCAAAGATCTGTCTTTGAAGATACTTTCTCGATCTTTTTATGAAGTTTCTTGTCCATTATGCCCTAGAGGTGTTCAATAGGGTTTACATCTGGTGACTGGTTTGGCCATGGAAGCTTTTTAATACCATTCTCTTCCATCTAGTCTTGGGTCATTTTAGCCGTGTGACAAGGAGCCCTGTCTCCCATAAATAAAGAGTTTTCTTTAATCATTTCACCACTGGGGAAGACTGGAAGGAGTCCTTTCTGCAATATGGACACATGTTTATCTTAGTTTATGTTTCCCTCACACTCCACCCACTCTGATCAATCATTGCTCCAGAGTTGCTTCCCAGACTATCAGAGAATAGTTGCCGTGTTTCATTGCTGGCTGCAACCTTTTCGCGTCAAATTCTTGATTACAGTCTCCAAACCCACACTCTACCACTGTCAGGAAATACAGCAAATCTGGATTCATCAAAGAATATGACAGTGTCCCAAAATGCTAGTGGCCTCTCCAACATCTCACTGGCTCAATCTTTTCTCGCTTGATGTTGGCTGGTCGAAGAAGTGGCTTCCTTCTTGCTACTCTGCCATAGTAACCAAGTCTGTGGAGATACCTGACAGCTGTTCTGGGACTGACATCAACCTGTTCTGCTATGTCAGAGGCTTTGCAATAAGGATTATCCTCCACACTTCTCTTAACAAAGAGAAGGATCCTGTCAGAGGGCCGTGGTTGATCTGTACGAGGTGATGTGGACTCCTTCTCTCTGGTGAATTGCACAATCACTCTATTAACAGTAGAAAGTGGGATCTCCAAGTTTTCTTCGATTTTACGCTATGTCCCCCTTCAGAATGACCCACAATACAGATTCTTTGAAGTTCAGACGGTTCCAAAGCTTCTTTAATACATGGTATGATTAAACAGTCACACACAGAACCTGAAACATAAAAATATAAACCTTTACAAGTTAGAATAAACATAAAATGATGTTTTATGGGGTGTCTATTTACTTCTGTGATGTCTGTGTCTATATATATGCATATGTTTATGGGTATTGAAACAGCTGCTTAACCACTCAAATGTACTCTCGGGTCCAAATAATAGGGGTGGATGGAATAAGCAGGTGAGTTGGACATTTGCTTTAATTCATATAACCGGGTGGGCTGGAATAAACAGGAGGTGAGGGGTGGAAAAGCAGTAATTGTATAGTAGTAACTGTATAAAATTTAAAATTTTCTAGTTTGCCTCTCTTGATATTTTAAAAACCAGTTATTTACTCTTGGGTCCCAAATAATAGGTGGGGTTGTTGGAATAAGCGGGCGGGTTGGACATTTGCTTAAATTCATAGAAGCAGGTGAGTTGGAATAAAAGGGTGGGTGGGAAACAGTACGAAGCAAAAGAAATTAACAAGAAGCAAGTAAAATTAGCATATACGTGTGCTTCAGACGTTCAGACGTCTATCTTTAGTTAAGATAAACATTTGTATAATAAGAATAAGACATTTGTCAATTATGGTAATTATGGGATTTTTTTTAATGCTGTGGACTAAACAGACATTGATACAAGCAACAGGTCTTAAAAAGAAAAAAACACATTGAAAAGAGTATAATTGCCGTTTCGTGAACTAGACATAATAAAACATAGTACTCTGTAAATAGGTATAAAATGATAGACTCATGATTTTTCGTCGCTGTCCTTCTGCAGGTTTCTCTGTTTCGATATCCACTTCTTTACGGATCCCCGAGATTCACTGACAGTTGACATGAGTTTGCTTCGATATGGCAAGAAAAGTGTACAGGTCTCGTTTTCATCCAACACCTGTATTTTTTCAAGGAACAGGTCATCTTTATTAACCTGATTATCACTGCTGATTCCTACAAGAGAGATAGAGGTTCCCGCCATCATGTTTGGTCGACCGTGCTTTGGCTTCAGCGAAACCTCCATGGGGATTTCTCCAGATGCGTCAATGACCTCCAAAAGATTGCCAGATGGCTCGCTTTCACCTTCCGACTTACTTTCAGCAGCTTTTTTCCTCAATACCGTCGTCATCAAATAGTTCTGAGCCTTCAATATTGTTTGCACGCTTGACCCATTTCGGTGGAATTAAGTTTTAATGACTCTGAAAAATATTTGGGCAGGGTTTTGACATCATCTCTAGACGAAACTCTCGCATCGACGGACCGACGAGGTGCATGATTCAGTCTGATACTAGAGCCATCTTCAGATCCATCGAAAGCGTTTATGGTCCACGTCGACTTGAAAGCAGCTTTGACATCAATCTTGCAATCTGCATGTGCTTGATGTAGCATCTGCATCATCTCGGATCGACTGGGCGTGGGTACTTTATTCGGAGTTTGAATTAATTTTTCCAGTATCTTTACTTTCTCTATTTCGCGATATTTTGCTTTCAGTTGTTTGTGCAAGTGTGTGTCGTTAACTTGAACAAATCTGGTACCATTGCCGACGATGACTGACACATAACCGCTTTTCCAGAGAGCGTCTCTCACCTTCGGCATCAAATGCAATATGTAATCATCGAGCACATAAATAGCAAAGTTTGCATGGGAAAATATATTGAATCAGCTTGGAAGGTTTTCAATAGTACGGAGCAGTTGTTTTAATCTGTAAGAGCCTTTAGGAGACCATTGATATTTCATTGTACGCAGGGCATTTAGTAGAGGTGGTCTTTTTCCAGTTACTTTAAATGCAAACTCTGGGATAAGATTGGTTTTGGTATCATTGCTAACCTGGGTGAACACGGATACGTTCCCTAGACACATGATGGTTTTCTTTGACGAACGTATCTTGAAGGAAATAACGACGCACGCTTCATATGTTCTTCAAATAATCCTGAATGCGATTAACACATAGTTCTTTGGAGATTCAAATGCGTTTGTTTGGAAATTTCAGTGATATTCCATACTCTTTTTGCCAACCTTTCATCCATCTTTTTGAAAAACAAAGCCTTTTTTCAGTTGGTGTATCTGGGTGTTGGCAAATCCACTCCTCATAGAATTTCTTAGCCTGTAATAGGAAAAGAGCTTATGATAAATCTCGCATGCAGCGATGTTCCAACATCCACAAACCATTCAAACCAGGCATCTCTCACGTCAGGTGCTTTTACTTTACGACCTCCTCTAGCGACTCTGAAATGTTTCTTTGGGTGTTTTTCAGTGCTGTCAACTTCGCCTTTCAAATACTTGCGTTTCACAGCAGAATCAAATAGTCGATCAGAGTTTTTGACACCGGCCAAATTCGAGTAAAACAAACGAACTTGTTTTTTTCGAGATATCCCTGTTCCAGGGTGTCTGGGAAATGGAATCCTTTTAGCATCCCAATGAGCTTTCCCTTTCATTCGCTCTAATTCATAATCATACTCCTCTTTGCATTTGTTCACCACGATAGCAATTGCTTGCTTTTCTTCTAAAGAATAATTTCCACACGTCGCACCACGAAATATTCTTTTCTCTACCATGATGTTATGAAAAAAATTCAAAGAGAAATTACTTGAGTCGTGCTGATGTTGTTGAATCCTTATTTCATAAAAAGCTTGTCCTGTAAGGATAAACAGTTCATCATTAAAGTTCTTAGTTTGCGTGGAATTTGTGTTGGTGATTGGTAGAGAAATCATAGAGAAGCTGAAAATGAAGATTTGTTGACTACAGTGTGGAGTAGCAGTAAACTCACGCGTGTTTTACAGACCGAGGCAGTTGTCCAGCCACAAGTTTTTATAAACTCTGGCTGGTTATAAAGCATATTTTCTGACAGCAATTTCTTTGTTTGCTATGCATTCTGAAGCAGGTGTGTTGTATCTCGAAATGATTAATCTTAGGGTTGAAGGTTATCAATGCTCTAAAATGTTGAAGGCTCACTCGCATGAACATTTGCTACATATACAGTGGATAAATATTTTTCTTCCATGCGTTATGAAAACAAATAGAACACTCCAGGTTTTCTTCCCATTCCTGTCATTTATTTTTTCATTTTTGTCATGCTGATTTACAATTTGTGTCAGTCAAAATAATAATGAATTCCCTAGAATATATTGTTTTGTACATGTAACGGGAGTCAATTTAATCGACTTTACCCTTCCTTTTAAATTGCTGGCCTTGTGCCTAAGCATCGGGCAACGTGCCTGGCAACATAGAGTTATGGCCCATTACGTTCTGAGTAATCCCGCTGAGGTTAGTTTTACTTTTCATCTCTATGGAGTTGATAGAATTAAACATCATTCTATGAACGACTTTATCGAAGGCCTTCCCCACCACTTTTATTCCTACCGCTTTCATTCTCCCTACCCCCACTTATTAATTTTTCAAATTTTTTCCACCACCCCACTTATATTCCCCGCCTCGCTTATTAATTTTAAGATCCTTCCCCCTTATTAAATTTTGCTAATCTATCTCAGGTGAAATTTTATTGTAAGCTGCAACAGCAGGAGAACCTAATAATAATTTTATTTTACGTATATGGCAGAAAAAGAACATTACAAGTAATACCATATGTTGTAAAATATATAGGATATATAAGCTAAATAACTAATCCTGGTTTAAAAAAAGTCAAGGGTGATAGCCTAGAAAATTATAAATGATTTCTCCTTTAAGCACAAGGCCAACAATTTGTGGTGAGAGACAAGTGGATTAAAGCGACCCTTTAATCCACTTGTCCCTCACCACAAATTGTTGGCCTTGTGCCAAAATGAGAAATCATTATTTAAAATTTTCTAGGCTATCACCCTTGATTTTTTAAAAACCAGAATTAATTATTTAGCTTATATATCCTATTTATTTTATAACATATGGTATTACTTGTAATGTTCTTTTTCTGTCATATACATACGTTTTTAACGTAAAATAAAATAATTATCAGATTCTCCAGCTGTTGTATCAATATGAATAGCTTACAATAAAATTTCACCTGAGATAGATTAGCAAAATTTAATAAGCGGAAAGGATCTTAAAAATTAATAAGCGAGGCGGGGAATAAAAGTGGGGTGGTAGAAAAAATCTGAAAAATTAATAAACGGGGGTGGGGAGAATGAAAGCGAGGGAAATAAAAGTGGGTGGAGGAATAAAAGCGGGGTGGGGAAGGCCTTCGATAAAGTCGGTCATATGACACAAACTGTGTGATTTTGGCATAACTGGAAAATAGGAGAATAGCTACATGACTTTCTGAAAGATAGAAATCAGGTAGTAGTAGTAGTAGTAGACAACGGGGCCACCTTAAAGGAAACGCAAATAATGAGTGGTGTCTCACTGGGCACTGTCTTGGGGCTAGTACTGTTCATAGTAGCCCTCTCAGCTATACCTTTATCCACCCAGAGAGCCACCCTCACAAGCTATGTAGATGGTACAAACGTTTCACTGGTAATTCAAAACCCCGAGGAAGATATGCACCCGCAACAAGAGTTAGACGTAATATATAAGTGGGCTGACGACCACAACATGTAGTTTATTGCAGGAAAGTTCCAAGACCTACGCTATCAGCTGGCAAAGTTAAATGCAATGCAAACAGAATACATTGGACCTGGAGGGATCGCAGTTCCAGAATCACAACCAGTTCGTGACCTGGGCGTCGACATATGTAGTGACGCATCCTTCCATGTGCATATTACTCAGTTGGCATGGATTCATAGAACTTTCAGAACAAAAGAGCTGGAAACCATGATACTCCTCTGGAGGGCATTGCTCCCAACTATGGTCACGACATAGTGTGAAATTAACAGCAGAACTCGAAGCAGTTCAGCGAATTTCCATGAAGAAGATAAGACTGAAAGCAACAAATTAGCTACTGGGAAATACTCAAGAGATTAAGACTTTACTCTCTGGAACGAAAGTGGGAAAGATATGCTGCAATATATATGAGAAGATTCTGGAAAGACTTGTCCCAAACTTTGGCGTTGGAAGTTATACAAACGAAAGAAAAAGAGGGCCATTGCATAGTGCCTAAAATCCCCCACCTGCCGTCAAAATCCATTACCTGATACTGCAATAGCTTAGTATTCAAGAGTCTACAGTTCTTCAATATCCTCTCGAATGAGTTGAGAGACCAACATGGTGTGGATGTAGATGTCTCCTACTCTCAAGATGAGTCACTTGACGGCAGGAAAGGGGAATGAGAGCAGCAGCATCAATCTTTCACGAAAACCATTTATTTATTGAAGGCGTAGAAACACCAATTGGTAATACACTAGCATGGCCAGAACCCTTGAACTGAAGCTAGTAAAAGAAAGAAAAAAAGAGAGTAATGTATGTGCACACACACACACACGCGCCCACACACACGTTTATATACGCACACACGTATACACACATATATATATGTATATGTGTGCATGTGTGTATGCATATATATATATATATATATATATATATATAATATATATATATATATATATATATATATAGGTTATTGTATCTGAAGTCAATTCCAATAGAATTAAGTTTATGTCAAGTAACTCTAAGGTTAAAAATTCTATATACCAGTGTATAATCAGTACTCGTAATAAAGTACGATTTTACATTGGAAGCACATCGTTAGAGTTATCTAAAAGAATTTCTATCCATTACTCAACATTTAGGGATAGAAATAAACGGAATAGTACCGGTCTCAGCAAACTGATTTGGGATTTAAAAGACCACAATGAACAATTTCATTTAGAATGATTGATTCTCTCAATTTCGATACCATATGACAAAGGCAAGAAATTCTGTCTTCTCTGCAATTCTGAGCTATTTTTCATTATTTTTTCTAAAAATACTCTAGTAAACACGGTTATAGAGCGAGCATACAGATGTAAGCATTGGCAAAAACATACATTTAGTGCATATAAGTAGTCTCTATCATTATATATAATTTAAACTTTAATTTCCTTTATACTTAACATTCACTATTAATATCCCTACTGTTTCTGTTAGCTACTTATGACGTTATATCACATAACGTTTTTTTAAACAATATTAATAGCGTTCTGTCTATCGCTATACAAATCCATCATTTTTTGCTAAAATGTCTTATTGACGAGTTTCGTTTTTTTCACTTTCCTAAGGAGAAGATTGCATTGTTTATACCATTTATTCTTTTGAATAGTATCAGTGGAATTTTCGAAACATGTGTCGAAAGTAAAAATATTTTATTACACCTGCGTTAACTCCATTTTTTTATTCATATTATTCAAAATATTCAACGTAAACACGAAGTTTCTACCTTTATAAACAAGGAGTTACAACACTTTTACTTGTGAGATTTTTGCTGCCCTGGTAACTATTTTTTTTTTTTCCGTGTTAATTGTTAACAAGGTAAAAATACACTCATCTATTTATATATATATAGCTATTTGACACACAAACTGTGTCCATTATAACCTTCGAACAAGGGAGGTCAGCCGCTTCACACTGCTAGTCAGACAGCTACAGACGCGTTTCAGGGTATTTGCCCTTTGTAGCGTAGAGAGACTTAGTAATTTTAATATTTCTATTATTGAAAACAAGTGGATGTATTCCACTGAAACTAGGTAAATAAAACCTTCGAACAGAGACGATCAGTGGCGACACCTGCTGTGTCGACTACGCTACATTGACAAAGGGCAAATACCCTGAAACGCGTCTGTAGCTGTCTGACTAGCAGTGTGAAGCGGCTGACCTCCCTTGTTCGAAGGTTATAATGGACACAGTTTGTGTGTCAAATAGCTATCTTAAGGCGATGGCCTCATGGAGCTAATCAGCGACAGCTTTTAGTCTTATATCTATAAGACTGCCATATTAATATGGCGATAACAATTTCCAGTAACGCTGCCGTAATCTCTTTTAGAGAGACTTAGTAATTTTAATATTTCTATTATATATATATATATATATATATATATTATATATATATATATATGTCCTAAACTTTGGCATCGAGAGTTACGCAAATGCCAGAACTGGGCGCCACTGCGTGGTGCCTAGGACTCCAAACTTGCCATCAAGATGTAGGACAAGATTCTGTGATAGCCTGGGCTTCCGAGGCCCACAGCTCTTCAATATCCTCCCGAAGAACCTAAGAGACCTGCATGGGGTAGATGCAGATGCCTTTAAAATGAAACTGGATCTCTTCCTGTCAGGTGTCCCAGATGAATCAACTTCCCGGCAGGAGGTGCAGATGAGGGCAGCTGCATCGAACTCTCTCATGCACCAAATGGCAGTTGCTAAAAAGCTTTCGTGAAGTAAAACCAAGTAGCAACACCAAATGGCGGTGCCCCAGCATGGCCACAGCTCATAAGCTGAAACTAGAATCAATCAATCAATCAATCAATCATATATATATATATAATATATAATATATATTATATTATATATATTATATATATATATATATATGTATATATATTATCATGTACATATATATATATACATATATATATATAGATATCATATATATATATATAAATGTTACATATATATACATATACATATATATATATACATTACATACATATATATAATATATATATATATATATATATATATATACAATACAACATATATATATATATATATATATATATATAATATATATATATCTATATATATCTTATATATATATACATGTACATATATATATATAATATATATATGCATATACGTGCGTTCGCGCGTGTGTATGTATATATGTGAGTGTTTCCATTATATATTTATCCCCGTCTCGCATCGCTATAGCTACATTATCTGTTTAACTGTTAATAGTAAATCCATTTCTATCCCTCAACACTACATTTTCTCTATAAATAGCTTATTTTTCTCTGCTTCATGTCTTTCTTTCCAACATTTCCTACCTTACTCTTGCAAAGCCATATTTCCAAGCTAAGCTCCGAAGCCAAGTCAATCTCTCTCTCTCTCTCTCTCTCTCTGGTCCACATACTCTCTCTCTCTCTCTCTCTCCCTCTCTCTCCATCTCTCATATATATATATATATATATACATATGTATCACTCTTTATCTCCTTTCTCACTCTCTCACCTCCGTAATGTTTCCAGCAAAGCCGAACCAAATCTTTCAGCTTTACATTCCCTCTCTGTGCATAGTTCTTTTTACTCTTCGTTCTCTCTCCCTCTCTCTTAGACATTACTTATTCTCTGCAACTCCTTCACTCCGTAATGTTTCCCAGCTTAGCTGAAGCCCAAGCCAAGCCAATCTCTCTGCTTTACATGCCCCTCTCTATCTATAGTTCTGTCATTGCTCTACCTCTCTCTCACACTCACCATTCTCT
>NC_042999.1:134649095-134656595 GCF_006345805.1 Octopus sinensis | reverse complement strand
GTTATCGAGTATGGCCATTGCACGAAGCTTAATCAATGTTGTTATCGTGCAATGCCTGTGCAAGAAGATATTTTTTTAAGTGAGGAAAGGCTGTGCACTGAGTCAATCCCACTCACTAAGCAACAGCGGCCATAATCCGAAAAGAAGAACAAGTCAACATCATCGGTAACCACTGAGCCGCAGGTTTTATGTCGGAGTTATCCTAGTTACCTGAGTTGCCTTCTCCTAGAAGGATGCCCTGACAAAGGCTAGGAGTCCTTCACTCCCAATGGTTTAACTGCGCGATCGGGTATTCAGTCCGATTATTTCTATGTCCCCGCGCAAGATACAGCTTTAAGACATTTATTGGATGGCCGTTGACTCTCAAGAGTTCATCCGCCCTTTGACGGGTTTTGTTTTTCATCCCGCAGGGTGACCAATAAACACCCTCCTTACCAAGCTAGCTTGGTGGGGTTGCCGGTTTAGTCGCCGACGACCCGACCATGCAACAGGTAGTACTGGGTTACATGTTACCAGTAGCACTCGAAAGTGACCTGACATACATGCATATATATATACATACATATATATACATACATATATATATATATATATATACATACATATATATACATATATATATATATACATATACATACATACATACATACATACATACATACATACATACATACATACATACATACATACATACATACATATGGTGACCATCAATTCGTTGGCGAGTATGACCATCGCTGATGAATTGTTCTAAATGTTCATGATAATGGCTGTCAGTAATATTTGTGCTGAAATTTAAAGTCAATAACAGCTTTTAGAACACGGCTAAAACTCTCACCTACACAGCCAAGTCGTCCGAGAACAAGCAAGTACAAGATTCCCGGCTTCGCAATGAGGCGGCTTGTATTTCAGAATTTACTTCTAGAGAGAGATCTAAGCAAAGACTAGGGGTTCTCTCACGCTCAGTTGTTGGATGAGCGTTGACTTTGCTGAGTTCTTCCACCCTTTCGCGTGTTTTGTTTTTCGTCCTGCAGGCTGTCCAACGAAAACCATTATCCTAAACGAGGTGGCTTGGTTGGTGTGTCGGTTTAGTCACCGAAATCCCGACCATGTGTCAGGTTGTATTAGGTTGCATGTTGCCAATAGCTCGAAATGTGACCTGATATAATACATAAAATCACCCCCCCCCCCACATACATATATTACTTTCATTTGGGTTTTAACCTTGGGGTTTGTTTTATGAATCTCGGGTACTTGCTATTAGATACATGTATAAAACGGAAACTGTTAGTTTGGATCTTTGTGATTTTCGTCGCTGTACTTTTTACTCTTTTACTTCTTTCAGTCATTTGACTGTGGCCATGCTGGAGCACCGCCTTTAGTCGAGCAAATCGACCCCAGGACTTATTCTTTGTAACCCTAGTACTTATTCTATCGGTCTCTTTTGCTCAGTTGTCAAGCGATGTTGGTGGGGACAAACACAGACACAAGCATACACACACACACACACACCACACACACACACACACACAATATATATATATATATATATATATATATATATAAACAAAGATAAATGCGATACAATAAAATTAATTATAATCGCCGGTGTACCAGTACACGCCATATATTATACATATATCATTACATTCAAGGCGAAGAGTGCACTAGATACACAATAGCTGGATAAATTTAGTGAGATGAAAATTAAAAACTTTTATAAACTTTTATATATATATATATATATACGAGGGCTTCTTTCAGTTTCCGTCTACCAAATCCACTCACAAAGCTTTGGTCGGCCCGAGGCTATAGTAGAAGACACCTGCACAAGGTGCCACGCAGTGGGACTGAACCCGGGACCATGTGGTTCGTAAGCAAGCTACATACCACTCAGCCACTCCTACGCCTGTACAATTATCTGTATACAATTACATTTTCAAAATTTTTAATATATCATACAGATGTAATTTATAACGCTGAATACGAATTTGTTATTCATGTATTCCAGAAAAATTTTTTCAAAAGTGTTAAGGTGTTCAAAGTTTGAAAATTTTCAGAATTTTCAGCCAATCAGAAAACAGCGCATTCGCTACCTCTTCCATCATCGGGGGGGGGGGTCAAAATATTGCCAGAAGTAACAGTCAAAGCTTTAAAATATACACTAATGAAGTTAATATTAAAACATTCGCGGGCAAATTAAATATTTAAAAGCTACGAACAAACAAACCAACAGGAGCTGCTAGAAATAACAGTCAAAACATTGTTTAAAACAGGCATTTATTATTAGTTTAAAAAATTCAAGAGCGAAAGTTTGCGGTACACTTTAGGATTTTACAAAATAAATTAGCTAACCCCGTATCTTCACACAGAGTTGAAACGATTCCACTACCAGTTTGCCATCACCCCTTCCTTTCTCATTCATATGTTGTGACGGAGAAAAACACAAGTTTTATCATAGTAGAAGATTATCTTTCTTGTATCTCCTTTTCTTTGCGCGCATGCGCAGCATCTTTGGTTACTATGGAAACAGAGTTTTTCGTCACGGTGATGTGAAAAATAGTCGCTTCCGATTGGCTAAAATATCCAAATTTTGCATATTTTAAAGGCTAATAACTTTTTAATTATGGATTTATAAGAAAAATGAATTTCATTTTCATAATTAGTATACAAAACTTAATCCATATACCAAATTTGAAAGCAATTGTAAACAGTGATGAAAACCAAACCGATTCGTAGTTTTACTGATAATATATTTGAAAATCCGTAAAGATCAGTAAAATAGCTCTCTCTATTTTCCTTGTTAACAATTATATATATATATACAGCAGTAAGAAAATGGAGGGGATCAAGAGGTGGTATTCATCAACTTTTAGACATATTATGTCTATTTATTTATTAAAAAACAAACAATGATAACAATATACAGGCATGTATTACATGTTATGCTTTACATATATAATATATAAAATACCAGTAATTATTAAAATATATAACATAGAGCATAGAAAGTAGGATAGTATCTAACAGCTGTTTCAGCCAAGAGGCCATAGTACCCCATTCTACTTCCATCCCTTCAGTGAACTGAAGTATTTGGTAGATAAGATTAAGGCATTTGGGTGTGTCTCTAGGCTTCGTCAGAGAGTTTAGAAAGTTCATAAGGTTAAGTTATAAATATAAATACATACATATATACACACCTTTATATATACATATATATACATAAATATACATAAACACACATATATATTTATATGTATATGTATGTGCAAAGGAATCAATTATTATTATTATTACGTGTATTATATTATTGTTATTAAAGTAGAAACAGAGGAAGAAAAAAGTTATTAAAAGAGAAATAACACTTGTGTATTAATAAAGCTATCAAAAGAAAAAAAAACTCTTGTGTATTAATAAATGGGTATTCTACCAGCAGTATATTGGATAGATATTATCCCTTAGTTTGTTGGATTCACAACCTCTAACTCTCTTGGAATTAAAGATATATATATATATATATATATATATATGTGTGTGTGTGTGTGTGTGTGTGTGTGTGTGTGTGTGTGTGTGCGTGCGTGCGTGTATATATATATATATATATATATATATATATATATATATACCAGTCTTCACAAAAATTGTTCTCTAGGAGCTGCACAAAGCCGGAATTCACGGGAAGGCTGCAATCAGAAAACTACTACTTTCAAAAACAAACGTTGCAAAGTGTTTAGAGTGGAGTAAAAACTTACAGAATTGGTCCTTAGAGCAGTGGAAGAATGTTATTTTCTCGGGCGAGTCGTCCTTTACCTTATTTCCGACCACCGGCCGAGTATACGTGTGGAGACAGCCAAAAGAAGCATTTGACCCAGACTGCCTTCTTCCAACTGTTCCAACAAAATCGCGGCAAATGCCAGTAGCAATCCAAAAACCTTCTTTGCCCATGTCCAGCGGAATTCCCGCTTGAACAACCAGATTGCAACGTTGGTAGACTCAACAGGCGTATCGATTGAGGACCCTTATCAACAGAGTCAATTATTTGCCGAGGCTTTTTCAACTATTTTCAAACAGATGATGGTCGTGAGCCCCCTCCATTTGATAGATCGGTACCTCCAATGCTTCGATTGGTCATCACGCGGGACGAAGTCAAACGTGTTATTCAAGGCCTCGATGTCAACAAAGGTCACGGCCCTGACGGCATACACCCACGGGTTATCAAAGCGTTGGCTCCGGTCATCTGCGAGCCCTTAACACGACTATTCAATATGTCATTGCGACGGGTGTTATACCTGCAGACTGGAGAACAGCGATAATCTGCCCAATTTTCAAGAAAGGGAGCCGCGAAGACTCGCTTAACTACCGACCGGTTTCCCTTACATCATTATCAGCAAGATGTTCGAAACCATCCTTAAGAAAAGTATGATGCTCCACCTCCTAAACACAGCCTCTATCTCTGATTCCCAACACGGCTTCGTGCCGAAGAGATCATGCTTGACCAACCTACTAGTAATGGAAGAATTGGTGACGCGCATCCTCGATGATAGTGATGCTGTTGACATCGTTTTACTGGACTTTGCCAAAGCTTTCGACTCGGTAAACCACCGCCTATTGCTTGTCAAGCTTCAAGCATATAGTTTCCATCCGGATATTGTACGAGGTTGGTGCCTTCCTCTCAGATCGCTCCTTCCAAGTCCAAGTTAATGGTTCGCGGTCCGACGTCTCCAGTGCGAGCAGTGGCGTGCTTCAAGGTTCAGTGCTTGGGCCCTTGTTGTTCTTAGTCTTCATAATGACTTGCCCGACGACCTCACGCAACACACCCTTCTATTGCCGACGATATCAAACTGGTCGCTCCTCGCGGTAATATAGAGGATCTTCGTCGATGCCTCCACCAAATTTGGAAGTGGTCTAACAATTGGGACCTGTGTCTGAACGTGTCAAAGTGCTGTCATCTGCCCTTCGGCTCTAAAAAAACAACTCAACTTGATTCGAGCCGAGTCGTCTGCTGTTGGAGAGGACCGATCAGGTAAAGGACCTAGGTATCTTGGTGGATTCCTCCTTTTCGCCTTCGGCCCAGTTTGTCCATGCTGCCAACAAGCACGCGGAATTCTGTTCTGGATTCGACGGTCATTCGGAATGCTCACAGCAGCCATATTCCTACCACTCTATGTCACGCTGGTGAGACCCATATTGGAGTATGGGATTCAAGCCTCTTCTCCTTATCTCCTCAAAGACATACAGCATCTCGAAAGAGTCCAGAGCTGGCTACCCGCATGGTTCATGGTCTCAAAAATTTGTCCTACGAAGAAAGGCTGAGGACGCTCGACCTTTATTCTCTAGAAAACGCCGCCGCCGTGGTGATCTCATTCTCGCCCACAACATCATAAGCGGAAAGTGTAACCTCTCGAAGAGCTGTTCTTCACTCCTGCTCCAGAGCGTCGGCTGCGGGGTCATTCCGAAAAGCTCTACCTGCGACGATTTCATCTCAATCGAAGGAGAGAGAGCTTTCTCCGTCCGGGTTGCGGATCCGTGGAACAAGCTGCCAGACGAGATGTGTGAAGATGCCGACGACCGCTTTGTTCAAAGCCTCCCTTGACCTCAAGTGGCCTGAAACTTTACATGAACACCACCCTGTACTTAACTCCATGTCCCCCTACATGGCCTTGCTATTTGCTTTTGAGCCAAATTAACTAACTAACTAACTAACTAACTGTTAAACATGGAGGAGGATCTGTGATGATCTGGGGGTACTATATCTTGGAAATCCGCCGGCCCAATGGTTTCCCTTTATGGCAGAATTAATAGTCAATACTATTTAAGCATTTTATATGATTAAATTCATCCTCTGGTTGCGGAACTGTTTCCGGAGGGAAACGCAACCTTTCAGGATGATAATGCACCAATTCACACAGCTAAAGTTGTTACTGAATGGCACGAGGAACATTCTAGTGAAGCTGAACATCTTATCTAGCCACCACAGTCGCAAAATCTCAATATTATTGAACATTTATGGTGCATTTTAGAAAAACAAGTAAGGAGTTGATATCCTCCACTATCTTCACTACACGAAATGAAGACTGTTTTAGCTGAAGAATGGACAAAAATTCCTTTGGAAACAATTCAAACTTTGTTCGAGTCCATACCTAATAGAATTCAAACTGTAATTACTGCCAAAGGCGGTCCTATCCCATATTAAAATAAATTTGTTTGAAATTTTAAGGTGTTTCCATTATTTTGTCCAACCCCTGTATATATGTTACCGTTAAAGTATATAATTCAGATATTTCATGAATTACCTGGTTGAAGTGTATAAAATTATTACATTCTACAATTTAACTAGTTATTTTATAGACGAACTAGTTGTTTTTTTTAATAACCGATGATAAGTAGTTAAAGTCTTTAGAAAATGCCTTTTTTTTTCAATAAAAAATATTACAAAAACTTTATGCAAAACCTTCATTTTAGTTTTAATTAGAAAAAAATACCTGCTTGTTATAAAATGGATACTTGTAAGAAACTCTTTTATTTTAAATAGAAGATGTTACAAAAACTTTATCCAAAACATTTATTTTATTTTTTAATTATCTATTAGAAAAAAGATTGCTGTGTTGGAACTTAGAATTACATAGCATTATATTTTTGAAGCAGGCACACTTTTTAGCATCACACTGTGCTTTGCACGAACACTTTTGGAATCCTTGTCCAGTGCCGGTACGTTGAGCTGTAGCAACAGACCGAAGTAATGTCTCAATATTCGGAACTTCTTCAATAGATATTAATTCTTGCTAATACACACTGAACTGAGACCGAGAGTATAGCTGTTTGATTCGGCCATTCCTTGTTCCCAACCGGAAAAATCCATAGCTGTTTTTTTTTTTCCATGATGACAGCTAAAATAGATCTAGTGTCTCCTCTTCCTCTGTCAACTTCACGTACAAGAATACGTACAGATACCTCAGAATAAGATTTGTCAGACATTAATTTCATTTTCTCAGCCTGAGTTTCTAGATATTCTTTAGCTGCTTGTCTTTCTTTCTCCATATTTATTTCATTTAAACACAACCTACAGATCTTCTGAACAATTTTGTCTTCTGAATACCAGACTCCTGAGCATGATACATTGATAGGCTGCTCACATTTTCAGTAAAATAGGTTGTCCTTGCAATTTTTTGATCACACAAGACACTTTCCCAGTTTGATTCGATGTTTCTTGGACGGAAACAGCTTCATCATGTTCGGAGGATATAGTAATAGCAGTTAAGGCATTTTCAAATTGTTGTTCATCCTCCACTGATTCAAACACTTTGCCTGGAATAAGAGTTGTGGACAGTTCAACTCTAGGAGCACAGCCAAACAGCCTCGGAAGGCGTTCTCTTTAAATCAGAACGAAGCGATCTGTTTTTGATGAATTGAATGAATTTAATCCTATGAGTGCATGAAGTAGACTGGTTGTCTTGCATCCAAATTGTTAACATATTTTCGATGTCTTGGTTGGCCCTCTCA
>NC_042999.1:134639095-134644095 GCF_006345805.1 Octopus sinensis | reverse complement strand
GTTTATTTACAACTGTATACAGCAAAAGATTAAAAATGTTTGTGTGTGTCTTTGTGTGTGAGTGTGTGTGTGTGTGTGTGAGTATGTGTGCGTATGTGTGTGTGTGTGAGCGTGCGTGCATGTTTGTCATGGTGTGTCGGAAGGCGGTGAGGTGACCCAATAGCTGTTTCCCTTTGTTCACGTTATTAATTTAGTGTGATGCGCATGATTTATCTCGACTTAACTTATCATCACCAAAGCAAAACTGGATAGATATGATAATAGAAAAAGACAATTCAGGCAAAACAGATTGTTTGAAGCAAATCAGAAGAAACTGTTTCAGAAACTAGATGGGCAAATACACGTAACAACGATACCAGATGCAGGGGAAAAGCAAGGCAGTCTGGAGAGGAATCTGGGACCAGCCTGTAGAGCATAATAATGAAGCGGAGTGGCAGCAGAAAATCCAGGATAGGTTAAGAAATATAGAAGTCCAAGAAGACAAAGATAACTACAGAAATGATGACAAAAAAAAAGCAGTTCAGAAAATTCACAAATTGGAAGTGCCCAGGACCGGATAGGGTCCAAGGTTATTAGATAAAGAAGCTGAGCAGGCTCTATGAAAGGATAGCACAGCAGCTAGATGAGAGCTTGCAGGAAGGTACAGTATCCAGCTAGATGACAAAGGGAAAACCATTGTTATGTGCCAAGTATCCTGAAAAGGGAAATGTTGCATCCAACTTTAGACCAGTAACATGCCTCCCGCCAATGTGGAAACTAATGTCAGGCGTTTTGGCTGGTGGACTCTATAGATACTTGGCAAAAAGTGGGCTGCTACCCATTGAACAGAAAGGATGACGAAAAAGGAACCGGAGAATGAAGGATCAACTCTTAATTGATAATCTAATTATCAGGAACTGCAAGAGAAGACATACAAACCTGAGCATAGCATGGGCTGACTATCGCAAAGCATACGATATGATATACACTCCTGGATAATAAGAACAGTGGAAATGTATGGAGTACCAGAGAATATGAGAAGCTTTATATGGAATAGCATGAAAAACTGGAGAACAGAATTGACGGCAGGGAAGCAAGTACTAGGAGAGGTGAAAATCAAGAGAGTATTCTCCCAGTGGGGCAGTGTGGCCCCAATGATATTCGTGCTGGGAATGATACCCTTGAATGAAATACTACAGAAAACAAAGTGGAGGTATGATGTGGGAAGAGGCAAGGGAAAAGTAAACCACTTGCTATTCATGGAAGATCTGAAGCTATTCACAAAAAACTGAGGCAGAACTGGACAGCCTACTCCAGTCTGTGTAGATTTTCTCCAATGATATTAAGATGGAGTTTGGATTCTCAAAATGTGCTACGATGGTGATGAGACGAGAAAAGCTTGCCAGGACAGAAGGCATATAGCTGCCAAATGGTGAAATGATGGAGGCAATTCAATCTCAATCCAGTTATGAATACCTGAGAATACTTGAGGCAGATGGAATCAAGCACCACGACGTGAGGGAAAAGACAAAAAGAGAGTACCTGCGGCAAGTGAGAAAAATATTGACTTCAAAGCTGAATGCCAGAAACATAATTTCGGCAATAAATTCACACGCAGTGGCAGGAGTTCGGTATGGTGCTGGAATCCGGAAGTGGACAGAAGAGGAGCTAAAGGAGATAGACAGGAAGTCAAGAAAGCTCCTAACGATGCATGGAGCCGATCATCCACGTGCAGACACAGATCACCTACACATGAAGAGAGCAAATGGAAGAAGGGAACTGATAAGTGTGGAAGACTGCGTGCGTATCGAACTCGAGAGCTTAATGAGATACCTCGCCTACAGTAAGGAAACCTTGCTAGTGACAGGTAGGAACGAGGGATTATTGAGAGCAGAGAAAAAAGGAAAACAAAGCAAGAAATACAAAATGGGTACGAGGAAGAATTACGCAGGAACGGATTACACAATTCCATGTAGCCACAACAGAAGTTGCTGGAAAACATAGGTGGGATTGGCTGATAAAAGAAACTCTAAAAAAAAAGGGACCGAGAGCACTATACTGGCAGCACAGAACCAAGCTTTAGCCATGAACTGGAGGGTCAACCTTAGGAATGAGCAGGTGTTTCCGCTGTGTCGCATCTGCAATAGAGAGGATGAAACCATTGCCCATATCACGAATGAATGCCCTAGAATTGCTCAAAACCGCTACAAGTTGTGACGACACGACCAGGTAGTGAAAGTGCTACATTGGAAACTGTGTGAAAAGTGGGGGATAGTGAGAAGCAAGACATGGTATGAGAAGAAACCACAGAGAGTGGCGGAGTCGGAGACTAGGAAAATCCTCTGGGTTTACAAATCCAAACAGATCAGGTGCTAGAGCATAACAGACCGCATCTAGTAGTGGTGGACAAGATGCACCACATATGCTATATAACTGACTTTGCATGCCCCTTTGACCTACGAATAGTCAAGAAGGAAGACGAAAACTTAGATATATACAACCCTTTTAAGTACGAAATAGCCGAAGTACGAAGAAGGTGAAGATAGTACCAATTATTGTTGGTTCCACGGGAACAGTATCAGAATACATCAAGAAGAATATAAAGGAAATTGGAATAGAGTGTCCAGCAGAACTGTTACAAGAGGTTTACCTCTTTGGCACGGCCAGGATAATCAGAAAAGTATGAGATAGCTGAAAAGAACAAATAGCATAGTACTGTAGGCTGCAAGTAGTAAGCCCGCTACGCATGCAAGACTCGAGGAGCTCCGACAACAACAACAACAACAATAATAATAATAATTATAATTATAATAATTATAAATATAATAATAATAATAATAATAATAATAATAATAATAATAATAATAATAATAATAATAATAATAATAATAATGATGATGATGATGATGATGATGATGATGATGATGATGAGATGATGATGATGATGATAATAATAATGTGCTGTTTATCTTGATATGAGATCACCATGTCGCGCACATATGGTTGTGATGCATGTGCCTGGTGTACCCTTATCAGACGGGTAGTCATGATGGGTATACTGGGCTTCGTATATTTTACCCCAGTGTCACTTTGATGGCATGCTCTGCTCGCTCACTCAATAATAATAATAATAATAATAATAATGATAATAATAATAATAACAATATTTGTATAAGTAGTGAAAGGAGAACGCGTGCCGAGTATTTGATAGTCAAGAAGACCTGCTACAATATGCCACGAAAGATATGGGAGATGAAATGATGGACAAGGAAGAGTTTAACCAAAGAGTCGAGGAGAAGAGAAAAGAAATGAGAATGAATGGACAGTGTGAATGAATACATAGGACATTAAGGATAATACAGCTTCGTGGTCATGGCTTGAACGAGATGATTTAAAGCGTACCACTGAAAGCTTGATCATTGCTGCACAAGATCAGGCTCTTGCTACAAAGTTAGTGAAATATAACATCGATAAAACTTCTGACACCCAGAAATGCAGACTCCGTGGAAAGAGTGTGGAAATGTGATCCACTCGGTAAGTGGATGTGAGAGCCTTGCACAAAAAGAATACAAGCGCCGCCATGATAAAGCGTGTGTGTATCTTCATTGGGTCTTAAGCCGTAAATACTAATATGAAGTAACAGAGAACTGGTATGAGCATGTACCAAGTAAAGTTATGCAGGAGGATGGAAAAGTAATGATACTCTGGGACTATGATTTTCAGACGGATCGTGTAATCGAACACCGTCATTCGGATATTGTCATATTGAATAAGAGAGACAAATAATGTCAGATCATTGATGTAGCCATACCAAAATACATGAATGATGTGAGCAAAGAGATTGAAAAAAAAAATCACCAAGTACTCCGAAATGAAAGTGGAAATGGCAAGACTGTATGGAATGCGAAAGGGTAATGTAAAATTGATACCAGTGGTGATCGAAGCGCTGGGCTCAATTTCATTGAAACTTCAAGACTTCTTAAGGCAACTGGAAATCTCATGTAAGATTGATGTCTTGCAAAAAGCAGCCTTATTGGGCACAGCGCACATCTTAAGGAAAGTATTATCTGTCTGAGGTCCTCGTTGTGACTTGACAGATGACTAAAGACACCAGTGCATTTTTACCTACATTGCGTTACGAAGGAATAATAATAATAATGATGATAATAATAATAATAATAATAATAATAATAATAATATAATAATAATAATAATAATAATAATGATAATAATAATAATAATACCTGTGAATTTGCGTGTGTAATCTGGGAATGCATACAATGAGCTCCTCTGTCCTAGGTGTACGGAAAACATTCGGCGAGAAACGGAAGAAAATTTGAAGAAAGAAGGAAAAACTAATAACAACAACAACAATAAATAATAATCCTGCCTACTGGAAGCACAAGGCCTCAAATTTGTGGGGAGGAGACTAGTCGATTACATCGACCCCAGTATTCAATTGGTACTTAATTTACCGACCCCGAAAGGATGAAAGGCAAATTCGACCTCGGCGGAATTTGATCTTAGAACGTAAGGACGGGTGAAATACTGCTAAGCATTTCGTCCAGCGTGCTAATGATTCTGCCAGCTCACCATCTTAATAATAATAATAATAATAATAATAATAATAATATAATAATAATAATGATGATGATGATGATGATAATAATATCGTGCACCCTCTCTTCTTTCTTCCATCCGGCCTACAGGCGCACACTTAGAATTGGCCCATTCACGCGGGCCATTCTTTCTACATTCACTTTCAATTATTGGGTGACAGTACCTCCCCCTTCAGCTTCAATTTTCTGTTCAGGTGGAATCTGAAAAGGCATTGGCCGGCCTGGGTTTATAGTAGAAGACACTTACTTGCCGAAGGTACCACACAGTAGGACTGAATCTGGAACCATGTGGTAAGGAAGCAAGCTTCTTAAAACCACCACATAGTTCTGGCAATCAATACATTCATCCGCTCAAGATACGGTGTTTACCATCACCATCACCATCACACTAATAGTATTATT
>NC_042999.1:134614095-134634095 GCF_006345805.1 Octopus sinensis | reverse complement strand
GTAGCATTGCCATTCAATAGGAAGACAGGGACAATGCATTCAAAACTTGACGGGAGGAAGCATTCCGCCAGCTCAGCAGCCGATAGTTTTCTTGTAAAATACACAGAAGACATAACGTTCATAAACAATTATATGCTTACAACACAATGCACTAGATCAGACCATCATTTCTACACTTCTACCCACAGCCAACACTATCATCATTTTAAACATTATGAAACACAATCATCTTCCACCTCAAAATTCCCACTTGACGGTCACTCCTCATTCAAACTCAAAGACATATACTTCTCCACTTCTCTGAACTGATCCAGTGAATTATAGTCATGGACATCCCCGTGAGCCCCAATTTTGTCCAAAATTTTCTTGGGCATTGTTCCGATTTCCGAGTTATATTGACCACTGTATCGGCAACATCTCGGTCATTAAAGAAAGCCCCCCTCATTCATCTTCTTAACATTTTCCACCAACACTAAATTTCCCTTTCACCATCTCTGACACCCCCCTTAATTTTCTACATGCTTCTGTTTCTATAAACAATTTCATCTCTGTCTAACACTCCTATTTCAACTTTCTTCCTCCATCACGCACACACATACGTAACGATGTGTACGCATGCGCACGCATGCAACCAAACACACACACACACACACACACACACACACATACACACACACACACACACACAACACACACACACACACACACAAACATACATACACACACATACATACATACATACATACATACATACATACATACATACATACATAACGATCTTGAGAAATTAGGCTTCTCAAAACCAGAAAAGAGAAAGCTGATTCGAAGTCTACAGATCCAAGCCATCACTCGGACTATATAAATCTCTAAAACTTTCCAGGGGTTTATCGCTTAAGTACATATGAACATGTCTAGACATGCAACTATATGCATGAGAATACAAGATAAAAATTACATATGTATGTAAAAATACACACACACTTATGTATGTATGTATGTATGTATGTATGTATGTATGTATGTATGTATGTATGTATGTATGTATGTATGTATGCATCTATGTATCTATGAGAATACAATGCATGAAAATACAAATCTGCACAAATGTATACATACGTTCAAAGCTAACCCAATTGATGTTGTTGAAATTCCAATGAAGGCGCCTTGGATCTAGGTTAGAAACCAGCTCTTTCCCTATTGGTAAGAAATCTTGAAATAAAACTGAATAATGACATACATAAATGCATACATACATACAAATTTGTACATACACATCTGTAAATATATTGGTTTGTTTCTATGAAAGATCACTTAATACATTTAAATAGTGCATCACATTTATTTTAGTTTCACAAAGAAAAGGTTCACAGTGACTTCCAAGTGACTTCCAATCTCATGGAAGTACTAAATCAATACTTCGAAGTCACTGTGGTAAAAATAAATACATACACGACCGCGCACGCGCGTACACACACACACACACACACACACACACACACACATGTATTTGTATGTGTGCGAATGTATAAGTCTAGATATGTTTTAAATTAACAGATAGACGCAGGTATGGCTGTGTGGTAAGAAACTTGCTTCTCGATTTCATGGTCCTGGGTTCAGTCCCACTGCACGGCACCTTGGGCAAGTGTCTTCTACTATAGTCTCGGACCGACCAAAGCCATATCTATGTGTGTGTGTGTGTGTGTATGTGTGAATTTTTCCCCTCCCCACTATTGCTTGACAAGTGGTGTTGGTGTGTTTACGTCCCCGTAACTTAGCAGTTCGACAAAGAGACCGATGGAAGTACCAGGCTTACAAAGAATAAGTCCTGGGTTTGATTTCTTCGACTAAAACCCTTTGAAGGCGGTGCTCCAGCATGGCCGCAGTCAAATGACTGAAACAAGTAAAAGAATAAAGGAAAAAGAACACACACACACACACACACTTCATATATATATGTGTGTGTGACAATGAATGAATGTATGTATTTAAATACATAGAGGGGGAAGAGAAGGAGATTTAACATGTATCGTTATGTGCGCATATTCTTTTCATTATGCATATTTACAATGAGGAATCACTAACTTCAGTATCATGAAATCAGAATACTGCTTTACTATCATGTAATGATGGGAAGAAAAACAAAAGCGAAAACAACTTTTTAAACTAAAATGGTAGAACGCATCTTACGTAATCTGAGTTGATATCATACACAAATAGAAAAAAATAATTGACTTTCCAATGAAACGAATTGAAAATAAATAGCTAAGCGAAGCTAAGGGGAATAACTCTATAATGTTATAGTCTCCCTTTACATCTGGATACCCCATTTTCTTTAAATACCGTAAATCCTCGAGTATAATCCGCATTTTTCTCCAAAAATTTAAAGGTCAAAATTCCTAGTGCGTACTATATACGAGGTTAAAGATGAAAAATATTTTCTAAGCAATGTCCGAGTCTCTATTTGCTGTCCGGCAATGTTTATTCAGACGCATTTTGTGATGTAGGGCGCGAAAATACCTTAAGCTAAGCCTGAAAGCAATGAAGTCATAAAAGAATCATCCATAACTTGCAGTATGCAGCATTTATTAAACGTTATTACTGTTATTTCTTTATTTTCTGCAAACAAAATGCACAAAAAAGCTACACATTTGCATTATGTTATATATACAATAATAATAAAGGACGTTAGCGTATACATTTTTACAAACCAAGGACGTTATATAGACCTTGACTCAAGTTAGAGATGGGGTGTGTATTATACACAAGGTTTAGGTTTTTCAGAGGTATTATACTCAAGGGCGGACTATACTCGAGGATTTACGGTATTTAAATGTGCTAAATTATAAAATGAACAAAAGAAGTAAAAAGAAAATAATCTATTAAACACGAATTATAGAGACTTGCAATAGAGACTTGCAAACACTTTACTTGCGCAAATGCTTACAGTCGAAAGCTCCGCATAACAAATGACTAATAGGCTTGAGGGGGTCATCAGAGTAGAGTACACAGAAGGCCCCGAAACGGTGCATATTCTCTCCTAATGACTCCTGGAGCCTACTGGCGCCCGTTATGCGGTGCTTTCAGTTGGCAGCACTTGCACAAGTAAGCTGTTTGCAAGTCTCTGTAATTTGTATATAATTATATACTTACATGATATAGTTCATCAATATATTACAGATCTAAATTTTTCTACAATTTTTAATAGCAGTTTCATTATGAGATTTGATTGAAGGCGGCGAGCTGACAGAATCGTTACCACGCTGGGCAAAATACTTAGCAGCATTTCATCCGTCTTTAGATTCTGAGTTCAAACCCCACTGAGGTTGACTTTGTTCCTTCATCCTTTCGGGGTCGATAAAATAAGCACCAGTTGAGCGCCGGAGTCGTTGTAAGCGAATTCTACCTCACCAAACATTGCTGGGGTATTTAAAATCAATGTCGAATTTCTAGCCAAGCTTCTGTCATTTCTACTCAAACACTCCTCATTTGTTTCTCATTCTTTCGTTACCCCTATTAGTTTCAAGGTTTTGGCACCAGGCCAGCAATTTGGGAGCAAGTGTCAAGTCAACTGCATCGACCCCAGTGTTCAACTGTTATTTATTTTTTACAAAGCCCGATAGGATGAACGGCAAAATCAACCTCGCCAGAATTTGAACTCAGAACATAAAGACAGACGAAATGCCTCTAAACATTTTTCCCGGTGTGCTAACGATTCTGTCAGCTTACCGCCGTAACTTTTGTTACCTATACTGTGCCCATTTTTAGTCCTGAAATACCCCAGTTCTTTCTTCTCAGACTCTAGGTTGAGGTCTTTTGGATTTTATGACCTGTAGTGTGTTGGTGAATGAATATTCGCCAGACAGTCCAATGCCTTTTTTTTCTGCCATCCCTGATATACGTTATGTTATCGTGAGAGACCATCAGAAATTCAGAAGCTTAACACATTTTAATTATGTGTTAGTCATGAGTTGTGAGTGAAGTACAATAACGTTTCTCGTATATTATGCGTGTGGTTGAAAGGATAAATAGAAATGGAGCGTGCCGTTATCTGCAAAGAAATGTGCTTTCAGAACTTGTCACTTCTACCGATCGTTAATGTACAGAAGAAAAAAAAAAAGACATTTTATTATTGATGCTAATGTCATATACACAGACGAAACTAGTCGTCCATAACTTTCGCGGACATGTATGAGACATTCGGCCAATTTGAATGTATAGCGGAATATAGACATTGAAAGAGATTGGCATTATGAATAGAGTACTGTATTTCTTATAATAATAAACGCGCCCTTTTAAAGCCTAACCAGGGTCATGGGCCTGGTTTCCCGGTTTCAATGGCGTATGTGTTCCCCACCTGGACAGGACGCCAGTCTATCGCAGCGTTACTCATTTTGCCAGCTGAGTGGACTGGAGCAACGTGAAATGAAGTGTTTTGCTCAAGAACACAACGCATTGCCCGGTCCAGGAATCGAAACCACAATCTTACGATCATGATGCTGACACCTTAACCACTAAGCCACGCGCCTCCACACTGTATTTCTTACAGATTCTTATTGGAATACGCCAAAAAGAATATAATTATCTAATGATAAGTGTGAATTGAGAAAAATTTGTCTACGTAAAACCTGTTGCTGTTATTGTTGCTGGAGCTAACCTATGATTAAATGCATTTTAGTGTCAATCATTCAAACGTCTAAGCCAAAATTTCCATTTTTTTTAAGAAAAGAAAGACGGTAGAATTTGATTTTAAAGAAATTTGGTTACTTTTACTATCACTCGAAAATCTAATGGTCGTGGAGCTGTAACAGTTGCTTATAGGTCCATGGCAGCAATACAAAGAACAAGACTAGTTCAAGAGCAAAAGATACAAACATTGGGGTATCGCTCAGTTTACAAGTTTTTTTTCTGGTTATCAAACGGCAGTAGAGACTTTTGAGACGAGGGTTTCTAATATCTCTGCTGAATCCGCCTTTCGGTTAGCAGCTTTGTTAGTAGTTTTGCTTAATTTAAACAAAAATGAGTTTAGAAAAAAAAAAAAAGAAAAAACTCAGCGTAGCTAATGGCATGTATTTGAACAGGGCAGACAAGTATCTTTTAATTTTTATGTTTTACATATTTCAGTTATTTGACTGTGACCAAACTGGGGCACCACCTTGAAGGGTTTTAGCCGAACAAATCACCGCCCCCTCCGCCACCAAGACATTTTTAAAGCCTAGTGTTTATTCACACACACACACACACACACACACACACAAATACATTCAAGATACTAACATTCACATTTCATTGCGTGCGCAAAAATACATCTCAACAATACTGATTCTCTTGAAATCAGATTATAAGGGGGACAACTCAGTTGTAAGGGAGACAACTCTGCTAAGAGTTTCGTCCCTGTACAGAAATGTCCTGCCCCGCTAATTTTTCCTTGGCTTGCACTGGATGAATTTACACAGGCTCTTAAAATGGATATTTCGCCGAATTAAATTTCATATCTATCATGTTTCATTCGGTACATATTAATAAATTTCAATGTGTAATACATCAGAGTTAATCGCTTCCCCCTTTAAATGGTTACGCATGGCAATAGTGTATCTCAGCTTGTAAATAAAGATGAATGTTCCTGCGATCGCTTTACAATATAGGTGCAAGCGTGGGTGTGTGGTTGTAAACCTTGTTTCCAATTCACGTGGTGTGGTCTTGGTTTCAGTTCCACTGCGCTGCTTGTGGATTTCGTGGACGGAAACTGAAAGAAGCCCCTATGTGTGTGTGTGTGTGTGTGTGTGTGTGTGTGTGTGTGTATGTTTGCGTGTGCGCATGCGTACGTGCGTGTATGTATGCATGTTTACATACATACATACATACATACATACATACATACATACATACATACATATATGCATGTATGTATGTATATATGTGTGTAAATATGTATGCTTGTGTGTATGTGTGTGTCTGTATTTGTGTTTGTCTCTCATGCCGTTTTACAACTACCTTGGTTTGTTTACAGTTCCGTAACTTAACGGTTTGGCAAAAGTGAGCCAATACAATAAGTATTAGGTTTAAAAAAGAATATCACTAGGTGTCCATTTGTTTGACTTAAACACTTCAAGGTGGTGCTCCAACATGACTGCAGGCCAATGATAGAAACAAGTAAAATATAGAGTTTATAGGCACATAGAGTTTATAGGTGCATGTGTAGTAAGAAGCTTGCTTCCTAACTATATTGTTCCGGTACGTTGGGCAAGTGTTTTCTATTATAGCCTCGGTCGACCAGCAGAATAATACAGATAACATTTGGCAGTATGAAACCTGAGTGGATTCGGTAGACGGAAACTGAAAGAAGCCCGTCTTATATATATAATAATAATGTATGTATTTATGTGTGTGTGTTTCTGTGTCTGGGTTTGTCCCTCCATCGCCGCTTGACAACCGGTGTTGGTGTGTTTACGTCCCCGTAACTTAGAGGCTCGACAAAAGAGAGCAATAGAATAAGTATTAGGATTTAAAATAATAAGTCCTGGGGTCGTATTGTTCGACTAAAATCTTTCGAGGCGGTGCTCCAGCATGGCTGCAGTCAAATGACTGAAACAAATAAAAGAATAAAAGAATAGCGTAACAAAATGATGCATAGATTTATGTATTCAATAATTTGCTTTCTACGTGAACTAGTACAGAACATTTGATACTACCAAAAGTTATCTTTAGTATTTTGTTTGTTGAGATATGTGTTCGAGGTTGAAGCTTTGAACAACTTTGTTGTATGACGTAGATGAAATAATCGAAATATTTAACACTATAAAACAAGCACTCGTGTTACTCATTTGAAGAACTTTTAAAGGAATTCTGTAACGAAACTGAAGACAATCATTATCTTTAATGTATAGAAACATTATTACGAAGAGTTAGAAATTTAAACATCAAAGTAGAAACAAGAATGTTTATAGATCGCTGAATCTTCAAGTGCCCACCTTGTAATTTTTTTTTCTGCTAAGGTGGCGAGCTGGCAGAGTTGTTAGCAGTGAGAGCAAACTGCTTAGCAGCATTTTGTCCATCTTTACGTTCTGAGGTCAATTTCCGCCGAGATCGACTTTGTCTTTCATACTTTTGGTGTCGTAAAATGAGTACCAGTTGAGCACTGGGTCAATGTAACAGACTCAACCGCTGCCCTGAACTTTCTGGCCTTGTGCCCGAATTTCAGACCAATGTATCTTTTATATTTATCTTATTCACATTGGGACAAGTTCCAAGATTTTTATTTTCTTTTTCATTTTTTTTCAGTTTACGATTAATTATTGTTGAACATAAATCGTTATTTACACGTTGTAAAATGAAAATCAAAACGTTGGCATGCATATTTACTCTTAATACGTTCCAACTCATACGAACGCAACCGCGACTGTTTAAACAAATAATCGATTAGTATGATGGTTTAATAATTAATCAATTGACTGAGAAGTGAAACTGAACCAGTGCGTGTGCTTATTACTCTAAAGTTTCGCCTAATATACGATTTTCGCTACCCCTGGATTTAACTCAAAATCCTAATCTGTTTACTTTACCAACTGTTTTAATGTTGTTTTCATAGTCTACACACATTAGGTCTATAAATGCGTTAATCCCTCGTCCGGCTTATCACTACCACCTGCTGCATAGTTCACCTAATTGCAAGGGGCCAGGTGTCCCTTTCGTCTATACTGTCTGTTGATAACAATACTCAAAAGTTAATATGAGTAGTTATAATTCTTTTGGAGTGGCATATTCAATCACTGACACTGGTGAATGCTTCTAGATGTAATTAAGCTTCGTTAATGCCTCAGAACATTTTCTCGACATTTTCTGGTACATAAACTTTCAGATTCCCAACTTAATTAATTAATTAGTTTATTGATTTATTTATTTATTCATTCATTGAACCAGTTGTTACACAACGAAAAAAGCATTTTAATTATTTGAGAATGCACAAAATCTTTTCGTTTATTCCTTGAGATTTCAACATTTTTATCGCACTTCAGTGACCTGACATAATTCTGCTCCATCGACGGAAAAACAGTCGCTGATGACTTTTAAGCGAAAGCCGCCACTTTTTTTTTTATTTTGCAATGTTTTATCCTGTGAGCTTACTGGAATTGTGCTCCACTTTTTGTACATCAGTCCCTACATATTATTGAACAGCACTTTACGCAGGCACACACACACACACACTCACACACACACACACACACACACACACACACACACACACACACACACACACACACACACACACACACATACACACAAAATATCAGACAGACGAATGCGTCGTGGACGAAGAGAAAAGTCATTGAAAAGGTTGAAAACAGCAACGAAAAAGCTTTGACAGAACAAACAAACAAACAAATAAACAAAAACAAACGACTTACAAATTAACCAAGTTAAACAAACACTCGATTTGAATATTTAACCAACTGACTAATAATAAATGAGAGGAAGTAAACCAATGCGTGTGTCAATAATATCGGCATAAAAACTCTCCCTAGACGCAGCAAAACTTTTCACAAGTCCCTTCACTTATTTCAAAAATTAAAATTAAACGCAAAATATTCTTTAAATCAAGCAGAAGCTTATTTTACCCAGTTCTTTATTATCCGTATTTTGTTATACTATGCCAACGCGTTCCTCTTTTGAGATATTAACGTGGATTAGTGTCCTCCATAGTTATATTATTAAGGAAATTACTAAAACAAGGCGAGGGTTTAGTCTAGGGAAATATGTTGGAACTTGGTGTATCAACAATGATGCTTCTGCTCTCTGATAACACAATATCCTATTCATATTCTAATCCCTACAAATATATACTCTAATCCCCATAAATATATATTTTCAATAAGTTTAAATACGTACTGCTTTCTTCTTCAAGCGGCCGCAACCAAGATGTGTTTCGCCATGCAACACCAGGAATTTCTTGGGTACGTCCTCAGTTTCATGTTTCTCTAACAACAGCGTCAACGTAACGGAGACGTCTTTATCCTCTGTCAGGATGCGGAAGTCTCCAAAACCAATATGGCCTGGTGCTCAGCACCGTAGCAGTGGCCAGCTTTGAGCAACAACAGTAGAGACGGACAGAATTAATCCATTCATATACAAATCAGGTATAATGCTTAGCGAAATATTAGGTTTGTAATTAACTTAAATATTTTATCTTTTATTTGGGCACCGACTTCAAAAGTTTTAGCCCAATTTATCGACCTTGTCCCTCAGTAATTATTTTTTTTTTTGTAAAGCCTAATACTTATTCTATCAGTTCTTTTGCTGAAATGCTAAGTTACGAGGACAAAACTAGTTGTCAAGCAGTGGTGAAGTACAAACACATTCACAACGAAGTACAAGCGCGCACGCACACACATATACGACACGTTTCTTTCAGTTTCCGTCTACCAAACCCACTCAAAAGGCTTTGGTTGGCCTGAGACAATAGTAGAAGACACTTGCCCAAGGAGGAACGCAGTGGAACTGAACCCAGAACCATACGGTTGGGAAGCAAGCTTCTCACCACATAGCCTACACCTGGTGATGTTTTCTAATGAAATACCATGTGAGTTCGCTTTCTTAAAATGGCGTATGACTGTCCTGGGAGTATGTGACTACCACATCATATACACTTCAACTTTATTGTTCTATCACTATCATCTCAAACATCAACCAACAATATCAGGCATTTCATCCAACCTTAACATATGCAACATAAACATACACACCACAGATACAACATTAGTTTAATTTTGAGCTTTCGTAGAAAGGCTGTTATCGTGGTTGTTATCAACCTCTCATCACACCTGATAGAGTAGAGCAGTGATCAAAGATGATCCCTGTCTTTTTTGTTTCATATTTTTATGATACCGTTATTTAATGCAATGTTTTCTCAACCAATGTTCTCTGTAACCTTAGGGCTCCTCAAGAGATCATTGGAGATTCTGCACAAACTAGTTATATAAATGCAAATTGCATGCAAATGCATTTTTTTGTTGTTTTAAAATTTATATTAGATTCTTTATTGTATACGCACGACATATTTCCCAACAAAGGAAAATCCTACACAGCGAATCGATGGAAAATGACCCATCAAAGAGGAACAGTTAAGAAATTAGGTCTCAATGAGGTCTTGATTAAGATTAATTTTTTCTTAAGTTTTTTGTTGTGATAGATAGATAGATAGATAGATAGATAGATAGATAGATAGATAGATAGATAGATAGATAGATAGATAGATAGATAGATAGATAGATAGATAAACAGACAGATTGATAGACAGACAGGTAAACAAACAGACAAACAGATAAACAGACAGACTGACATACAGACAGATAAATAGATAGATAGATAAACAGACAGACAGGCAAGCAGGCAGGCAGACAGATAGATAGATAAATAGACAGACAGACAAACAGATAGATAAATAGACAGATAGACAGACAGACAGATAGATAGATAGATAGATAGATATAGATAGATAGATAGATAGATAGATAGATAGATAGATAGATAGATAAGGAAGGAAATAACAACAAAGGAAGATAAGGGGGAAAGTAAACAAATAAATAAAGAGATAAACAGCCACAGGCAAGTATACAGGTGGACAAGGGGAAGGGTGAAGAGAGAGATAGAGAGAGTACGAGATAAAGAGAATGAATGGAATTTGACAGAGTTAACCAGAATGAAAGATGAGGGTGAAGATGCTACGGAAACACAATGGCGCTTATACAACATAGACGTGTGATTATCTATGTTGTATAAACAAACGTTGATAGTCTTAATTGCACCGTCGAAGTTTCGTGCCAACAGAAAAAAAAACAAAAAAACGAGGAAGGATTGGGTGTACAGGCAGACACTAAAATCCGAGAAGATAATCTCTCAGCTTAGTATGATAAACGGATGGATTAACGTATTAGAGAGATTTCAATCTGGGATCATTGGGTACAATGCAATGAAAACAATCATAAGCTGCAGTGTGGATAAAGACGGGTGTGGGTGAAATAACATTGTTGATTTTTTTTCCATTTGGGTGGAGAGTAAGGAGGTGGCTGTTTGACTAATTTCGTGAGTAATTGGGTGCATATAAAAATAGACAAATTGATTCTGTCTATCCATCCATCCATCCATCCATCCATCCATCCATCCATCCATCCGTCCATCCATCCGTCCATCCATCCACCCGTCCATCCATCCATCCGTCCATCCATCCATCCATCCATCCATCCATCCATCCATCCATCCATCCATCCGTCTGTCCGTCCGTCCGTCTGTGTGTGTGTGTGTGTCTGTTTGTCTGCTTGTCCGTCTATGTCTCTCTATATGGTCTATATACACGTGTATGTATACATACATGCATACATACATACAAAAATACATACACACATACATACATAACATATATATATATATTATATATTATATATATATATATATATATATATATATATATATATATATATATTATATATATATATATATATATTATATATATATTATATATATATACTCTTACTCTTTTACCCTTTTACTTGTTTCAGTCATTTGACTGTGGCCATGCTGAAGCACCGCCTTCAGGATTTATTCTTTGTAAGCCTAGTACTTATTTTATCGGTCTCATTTGCCGAACCGCTAAGTTACGGGCAAAAGCTAGCAATGCTCGTGCATGGGGTTTTTACACTAGCAACCGGCTTCACCGGGTTCGCGTCCGCGGTTTTTATACTCATCGCGACGCCTTCCTATGCCTCGCTCACCGGCGAGTGAACCCTTCAAATTTTAAGTACAATAAGACTTGCACAGCATCCCACAGACCCTCTCCATCCTACTGACATGATCCTAAGAAGGCCAGTGCAATATATCCAGTGTCATTATGGGTCACATGTTACATACCTGCATATCTGGTTTTATATAAGAGTCACCTTCTCTTAAAAATACGTTTTAACAAAAGCTAAGGGGCGCATTACTCCACATGGTCTTCCAGCACGCTGGATACCAGAATTTCTGAGGGCCCGTGCTATTTCAGGATGGTCGATGAACATAATTTACGTTAATCTATCCTTTTGACAGATCTTATTTTCAGTCTTGCTGGGTTTCTTGCAACACTCCTCAAAAGACAAGCTTAGTGGGAGTGCCAGTTTAGTCGCCGACCACCCGACCATGCAACAGGTTATGCTGGATTCCATGTAACCAGTAGCACTTATGAGATTCCTCATAAATGTCCTCGCGCACACACACACACACAGATGTATGTATGTATGTATGTATATACATATATATACATACATGTATATATGTATGTATGTATATATATAGATATATATATATATATATATGTATGTATATATAAATCTGTATTATATATATAATATTATATATATATATATATTATATATATATATATATATATAATCATTACAGATATAGGGTGAAAGATAATATAATAAACTCAACAAATTTCACCTAGTAGTATATATATATATATATATATACTTACATACCTACATACATATGTATGTATGTATGTATGTATGTATGTATGTATGTATGTATGTATGTATGTATGTATATATACACACACATGTATGCATGTATGTATGTATTTATTGGGAGAGCTAACGCATGTCTGTTGTTAGCAACAGAATCAAAGCGAGGGAAACAGAGAGAAGAGATCGTCATTTGATCCAATGCGCTCAGCGAGGACAGATGACGAAATGGTGGGAATATGATGATGAGAGAAAAATAAGTTGGAATGAGATATGGAGGTGGACTACATCACAACTAAATTTTCTGATTCGTTCATGCTACTATGTCTTGCCATCACCTACAAATCTAGCAAGATGGAATGGCTCAGAAAATGATATATGAAGATGCGAAAAAGTCGGATTACTGAAACATATTCTTCACTGGCATTGAATAGATATACATGTAAATACAATCTGGTCCTTGTGGTTATCTTCAATGTTATAAAGAGCCAGATTGCTCTCATCAAAAGTGGCCAAAACCCATTGAAAGAGCCAACCAGAGATTTCATTACCTTCGTGCATCCAGGACAGCAGATTCGTTTCAAGAAGAAGAAACTTCCTGTGAACGATGCAAAGTGGAACGGCTATTGGGAGGTGACTGCAGATTTACCAAGAAGCCAAGAATTCTTTCCCATCCTAGTTACGAAGAAACCGAATATCATAATATGGTGTGAAAGAAAAAAGTAGTAAATCTAGTCGAGTTAACAGTTCCTCATGAAGATAACATGGACGCCGCTAGTGTTCGATAGATTGACCGTCATGTAAACCTCGAACAATGTGAAGACGCAAGCTGGAAAGCGGAGCATTTTCCAATCGAAGTTGGATATAGAGGATTCGTTGGGCGCAGTGTGAGGTGACTGTTGTTATCATTAGGCCTAACTCATCGTAAAGCAAATAAGCAAACACCACCACGAGTGATATCCAAACTACAGTGGAAAAGACAAGCCACTGGATTTGGTTAAAAAGAGTTGATGAGCGATGGCTAGAAGAATATTGAGCTATATCTGATAATCAGTTGATCTACCAAGCAGGACCTTATTTCAGTGAGCGGAACCGGTGCTCAATGATGCGGTCGAGGGGTAGGCCCCGAAACGGCGCACATTCTCTCCTGATGACCCCATACACTTGCTGGCTTCCGGTATGCGGAGCTTTCGACTGGTAGCACTTGTATGTACAAGTTGTTTGCAAAACATACATACATACATACATACATACATACATGCATACATACATACTTACATACATACATATATATATATATAATATATATATATATATATATAATATATATATGTTACTGTTTCATGGGATTCTGTCTTATCTACCTGATGAGATGAATAGTCGCTGAATTGGCTAGATATCGCAGTAGGATGCGTAAGATATGGGTATATTTCTGATTCATTCTTTCAGTTTATTTGTTCTCCATAAACTTTGATCATAACTTCGACAAATTTCAGATTAGTAATTGAGTTCCGGATGAATAAATGTTTCGAACAGATGGACAAAGATACGCCCTGTGACGTTAATAAAGGCTTAACTCCGTCACAGATTTATTGAAATCTAAGGGGTAAAAACACAACAAAAACAAAAAACAAGCAAAACGAAAAGCCCATGAAATCTCAGTGACAGACGTACAGGATGTCAGCATAAAGCAAAATATCATTGAATAAGCCATACAATAGAAACTGCAGTAGATGAAAATTATGCACAACTGAAGAGAGTGGAATGATTAAGAAAAGGCTCAGTGTCTTGGATAGTGCAAACAAGATGTTCTTCACATATTTTATACTCTTTTTACATGTCTCAGCCAACTTGTCTGCAGGATTCAATATAGGACAGCTGTTGTACTGATAACGCCTACTGAGGTAGAAACACGCAGAGTTGTTTAATTGTCTCCTGACAATCCAATTATCTTTCTTTAATGACAGGTAAATTTTGAAAAATCTTTTGTTTAGATTTTGTTTTTAGATTATCTCTGCTGCGAATTTGGAGTTGACCACAATTGCCAACCGTGTTTTATTTTTCTTCTCTCTCGCAATAAATAAATAAATAAATAAAATAACAATAAAAAACTTCAATAAGTCATGAATTTATGTTGTATGATATTTTATATATCTTTATCCATCTTTATATGTATGCATATATATATATACAAGTGTGCACATATTTGTGGGCATCATCATCATCATTGTTCGACCGTGGTCGAGACAATGGAATTTACCATGCTACGCCAGACTTCACGGTCCATCATGGCATTACGGAGGCCCTGTTGCTGGATGCCTGTATCCCTGGAGATTACATCAGGGTAGGAGAGTGTGCGCCCTCTGGTATTGCGAGTAGATGGCTTCCAGAGGAGAAGAGTAGAAATACGTCTTTTCAGCTCTACAACAATGTCCAGCAAACTGGACTCTCCTACCTTCACAAGAGATGACAAAGGTGTAGTTCCATATATTTGCATTTTGGTTGTGGATGGCGCTTCCATCCAATATATGCATTATATATATATATATATTATATATATATATATATATATATATATATACATAACACACACCACATGCACACGTACAAAAGAGCGCAAGGAAGAGAAAAGAAAGGCAGAGGGAAACGAACAAATGTGTATGAGATATCATACAAGGTAGATTTTTGTTTTATTGAAATACTTTTCGCTTCCAGAACAGGTAAAACAACTCCAAATGCGAAGGGGCAGTAGTTTCAGAAATCCTTTGGAACTGAAATACCATTAAGGGGAAAACAAAATGATTGCATGGCGACAGGAAAGCGGTGGTGGAAATTTGCTAACGACAAATATCGACTTCAAATTTTGGCACAAGGCCAGCAATTTTGAGGGAGATGCTGAGTCGATTTAATCGACTCTAGTGCTCAACTGGTAACTATTTTGTCGAGTCCGAAAGGATGTAAGGCAAAGTCGATCCCGGCAGAATTTGAGCTCAGAACGGAACGTCGGAAGAAATGCCGCTAAGCGATTCTACCAGCTTGCCGACTTAATGCTAAATAATAAGACAGGTGAAATGCCGATATGCTTCCAAGCATTTTGACCGGCATACTAACGATTCTGTCAGCTCGCTTTCATCCACTATTGCTACCTTTAAGATAGCGTGTTCGCACTAACATACTTACACAGACAAATTCGCGTATGTACATACACACATACATAGATGCATACAGACATACATACAAACGTACATACATACATACATACATACATACATACATACATACATACATACATACATACATACATACGTATGTGCGTGTGTGTGTATGTGTGTGTGTATGTGTATGTGTATATATTATATACGCACATACACACAAAATTCAATTACATTCCGATTACTGAAAAATCCTGCAAAACACCTTTGTCGTTATTGTTGTTGAATTTATTAATCTAATCTGCACTCATTAAACCTGCATGTTGTCTCACACCTAGACACTGTCAGCATTTATATGAATGTGCATCGTTGTGTGTGTATATGTGTGTAAGCGCGTGTGTGCGTGTGGGCCTGTATGTATTAGTGTGTAAATGTTACTATGTATGTATAGATGTTGAGTGTATATGTGCGTGTTAATAAGTGGATATGCGTGTAGAGGTTAGCGTATGGCTAGTGCATGTGTGGGCATATATATGTATGTATTGATGTATGTATGTATGCATACTTATATGTACGTGTGTATGCATATATTGTATACATAGATGTATGTATATATATATGCATGTATGTATCCTTATGTATGTATGTATGTATGTATGTATGTATGTTGTTTGTATGTATGTTTTATGTTTGTTTTTATGTATGTATGTTGTATGTATGTGTGTATGTATGTATGTATGTGTATGTGTGGGGTGTGTATGTATGTATGTATGTATGTATGTATGTATGTATGTATGTATGCATGTATATCTAAATATAGTTGCGTAAACCTGTCTCTGAGTTTTATGTGTCTCTACGTATATGTTTGTTTACGGTGTGTGTGTGTGTGTGTGTGTGTGTGTGTGTCTGTATTTATGTATGCATTATTCTGTATATATGAGTGTTAGTTTGTATATCCGTCCGTGTATGTGTGTGTGTTGTGTGTGCGTGTACGTGTGTGGATTTGCATTCCCAAGGGTACGATTGTGTTTAGGAGAACCCTGTAAACAGCAGCCATGGAGTGCAGCGCCAGAGGGCGAGCAGTCAGAGATAAGCGATGTCTGTGGGTGGCTGTCACAGAGTACCTGAGGGTAAGATTTATACGAATGTCTGTGTGTCCTGCTGTCCATCAGCTGTCATATCCACTAAATTTTACGATGGTTAACAAGAGTCGTGTGAAGACCACCGCCATCATTACCACCACCACCACCACCACCACCACCACTACCATCATCATCATCATCACCACCACCACCACACCACCAGCACCATCATCATCATCATCACCACCACCACCACCACCACCACCACCACACAACAACAACAACAACCACCGCTATCACCACCATCATCACTACTACCACCTCCACCACTTTCAGAACGGTCACCAATACTCGTGCTGCTGCTGCTGCTACTACTACTACTACTACTACTACTACTACTACTACTACTACTACTACTACTACTACTACTACTACTTCGTTGCTGCTTCCGCAATTACAGCGAGGCCAACGTTACCTTAAAGACTATACCATCATAAGATTCCAACTACCAAGTCTGCTTCCGTTTATTACGGCACCATCACCACCACCACCGCCGTAACCACCACCACCACCATTACCATCACCACAACCCCCCCCCCTAGTAACATCATAATCTTACATACTACAACAATACCTTCACTAATATCAGAACCATTGCACTGTGCACACACACACACGCACTCACACACACACACACAAAATTGTTACCTATCCACTACCGTTACTAGAGTCTCACTGAACCACATCGCTACCTTTACACTTCGGCAGAACCGCCACATCAGACCATCACTACAACCACAACTGCTACCGACACATCACCGTCACCACCATTCGACCACCAACTCCTTTACTTACGTAATAGACCAAAGTTACTAAATCATCGACGATCAACATCGTTCATCATAATCGTTGCCGTCGCGGTGGTGGTGGTGGTGGTGGTGGTGGTCGTCGTCGTCGTCGTCGTCATCATGATCATCATCAACGTCCTCGTCGTCGTCACGTCATCATCTTCATCACCGTCGTCATCGTCACCATCATCATCAGCATCATCGTCATCATTGTCCACCTCCTCCTCCTTCTCCTCCTTCTCCTCCTCCTCATCATCATCATCAACGTCCTCATCGTCGTCACCGTCATCATCTTCATCACCGTCGTCATCGTCACCATCATCATCATCATCATCGTCATCATTGTCCTCCTCCTCATCATCATCATCATCGTCCTCGTCCTCGTCATTTTCACCATCGTAGTCATCGTCATCGTTATCACCACTATCACCAAAAGTGCCGCCGCCACCACCACCACCACTACCAACAGCACCACCACCACTACCTCCACCACCACCACACCACCTCCTCCTCCACCGCTACCATCAGCACCATCGCTGCATATTGAATACATTACTGTCTCAACAAACTCCGCCACGAATACCATAACCACCATTATGCCCCCCCCCCCAAGCCACTACCACCGCAGCCACTACCACCGAACCACTACCGTCAATACTACCACCAGGACCACTAACAACACTATCCCCATATATCATTACTGACACTACCTCAACGCCACACCACTACCACCACCACAACCAATACAATTCATCACTGCAATTATCCCCAACTCTGCGTCACCACTGCTTTCCCCATGTCATTTCGATGCTTTGTACTCTAAGTTAGACTTACCACAAGTAATATAGGCGGCCTAGGGGGTCTTACTCATACGCCCTCTCTCTGTCGATTCACCCTTTCTCTATTGTCTCCTTGTCTCACTCTTTCTCTGTCACCCTCTGCAGTTGTATTCTTTCTCTTTCTTTTTATCGTAATCGTTCTTGTTCCTTCATCTTGTCATACCACGTCTCTCTTCTCTCCTCTTCTCTATTTCCTTTCTGATCCATCCTTCTTTTTTTCCCGTGCTTTTTAACTCACCTTATTTTCTCATCTTCTCTCTGTTTCACATCTCTCTCTCACTCTCTCTTTCACACACAAACACACATTCACTCTCTCTCTCTCTCTCTTCCCTTCTTTCTTTCCTCCGTTTCCCCGTTCATCCTTTTTTCCTCTCACAACATATTCACCCTTCTCAATCACAGAGGCTGAAATTAAGGACTCGGGAGAAGACATTAGATTATTGGGCTCTCCACGCCTCGTAGACAAGTCAGTTCACATAATTATAAGAGTGAAAGGTTATATATATAAACTGATTGTTGTTTAACCCCAGGTCAGCCCCACTGATAAAAGGCGTTACATATATATGTTCTTTTATTCTTTTACTTGTTTCAGTCATTTGACTGCAGCCAAGGGTTTTTAGTCGAAGAAATCGACTCTACAACTTATTCTTTGAAAGCCTAGTACTTATTCTATCGGTCACTTTTGCCGAACCGCTAAAGATACGGAGATATAAACACACCAACACTGGTTGTTACGAGATGGCACCGGGGACAAACACAGACAGGCACATAACTACACACAGACACACACACACATATCTATATACGACGGGCTTCTTTCAGATTCCGTCTACCAAACCTACTCATAAGGCTTTGGTCGGCCCGAGTCTATAGTAAAAGGTACTTGGCCAAGGTGTCACGCAGTGGGACTGAAACCGGAACCATGTGGTTGGGAAGCAAGCTTCATATAAATACACACATACACACACTTGTGTGTGTGTGTGATTTATTTATGTATTTTATTCATTTTGTACTTTTTATGCGCGGGCATGGCGATGTGGCTAAGAAGCTCGCGATGCAACCATCGGCTTTCGGGTTCAATCTCATTGTGTAGCTCTTAGGTAAGTGTCTTCTCCGACTCAACCAATAGCTTGTGAGTGAACTTGAGAGGTAAAATCTGCGTAGATGCTCGGTGTATATATGCATATATATGCATATATATATATATATTTAAACTTGTTTCAGTCATTAGACTGCGGCCATGCAGGGGCATCACCTTCATGAATTTTATAGTCGAATGAATCGACCTCAATACTGATTTTTGAAAAGTAAGCATGGTACTTATTCTATCGACCTCCAATGCTGGTATTTTGGTATTATTTTCAGTCAGGGTAGTAACCACGCTCCTTGATATCTATTCTGCTGAGTAGCTCTGTTCACACATGATGAAAGCAGAACTATTCTTATGATTAAAGACATTCTAGCTGTGATCAGCACGTCTCAGAACTGAACGTTGGCCACAGAATATAGACAACGAAGTTCACTTCTTTCATTATGCGAATCCCATGACTTCTACGCACTTAGTCCCGAGGTATTCAGCTATATCACA
>NC_042999.1:134578581-134613995 GCF_006345805.1 Octopus sinensis | reverse complement strand
ATAGATAAATATACTTACTTGGAAATGGATGCGTGGCGTTCAGTCACATAATAATATAAATAATATATATGCATGCACACACACACACACACACACAAAGGCATACACACATTTACACATACATATATGGGTATAGAACGTCACCAATAGTAAACAACATGAAATACGAAAACAACGAGAGAAACAAATGGAAAACAGGACAAGTAACATTAAGAACGACCCTTCATCAGTTATCGCTTGTCTATCTACTCCTCATTTTGAGCATTGAACGACAATATGAGTCTCCGAAGACAGTTGCTCCCATAAGTACCAAAATAAAATTTGGGATTTATGGATGGTCAAAATTTGGAACACAAACAGGACAGTGGAGAAATACAAGTAAACCGAACGAAAATAAACATGGGGGGTCGTTAGTCCAGAACGACGGTAAAATAGCGAACGCTGGAGAAATATTTTCTTTAACAAGAGAAAGGATAGAAGAGAGCGGTAGAATACGTCCAGTCCTTAGGACACCCCTGAAAGGAAAAAAAGATGATCACGTGAGGAAAAGACAGATGGACGATGGTCACGTGTGAGCATCGAGAGAAAGAGTAAAGGAGAAAGAGGGGAGAGAGAGACAGATGTGTGTATATATGTGTGTATATACATGTGTGTGTGTGTTTATGTACGAATATATAAGCATACAAGCATGCATATGTATGTGTCGAGTGTCTTTGTGAATGTGCATAGATAGATAGATAGATAGATAGATAGATAGATAGATAGATAGATAGATAGATTTATACATATACATACAGAGTATGAGACAAAGAGCGTATGTGACAGAAAGAAAGAGGAAAAACGAGAGTGAGTGAGTGAGAGAAGGAGTGATGGAGAGAGAGAGAGGGGGAGATGGAGAGAGAGGGAGTTAGAGAGAGAGGAGAGAGAGAACGGGAAGTATGAAGTGACGATGTTGGGGCAGACCATTAAGGTTGACATGAATAACATTCTTTTTTCCCTAGAACAGTTATTTACTGTCGTGACCTGTAAGACGTGCCGCAGCTGTAGGCGGCACTCATGAAATGCTTCTGTGTAAGGCTATCGTAGTGAGAAGTAAAATGGGTGCTGGGAAGGGGATCAACTATGAATTTATGACTTGTCACACGGCAGCTGCTAACTAATCACGCTTAACAGCACCACACCTTGACTATTTCATTTAGGCTGCTCTCCTTACCAGCATCATATTTTATCTATTACCGCTTGTCTTTCATTTGTTTCAGTCATAGGACTGTGACCATGCTGGGGCACTGCCTTGATGGTTTTGGGGGTTTTTTGTTGAAGAAATGGACTCCAGTAATTATTTCTTAAAATATGGTACTTATTCTGTCAGTTATTTTGCAGAGTCGTTATACAAGCCAACACAAGTTGTAAACACACACACAAGCACACACACACACACACACATGCACACACAACACACCACACACACACACACCACACACACACACACACATACACCACACACACACACACACCACACACACACACACACACACACCAACAGACGTCTTTTAGTTTCCATTTACAAGGCTTTGGTTTTCCGGGGATATTGTGGTAAAATAACTTACCGAAGGTGCCGCTATCGGTGTTTTTTGCCAAACCATTAGATAACGGAACAAGCGATGGAGAAATAAACACAAACACAGACACATACACACACACACACATACATTTGTGTGTGAGTGTGTGCGCGCGTATATATATATATATATATATATATATATATATATATATATATAAACTCTTTTACTTGTTTCAGTCATTTGACTGTGGCCATGCTGGAGCACCGCCTTTAATTGAGTACATCGACCCCAGGACTTATTCTTTGTAAGCCTAGTACTTATTCTATCGACCCCTTTTGCCGACCGCTAAGTTACGGGGACGTAAACACACCAGCATCGGTTGTCAAGCGATGTTGGGGGGGGGGACAAGCACAGACACAAACATATACACACACATACACATATATATATATATACATATACATATATACGACGGGATTCTTTCAGTTTCCGTCTACCAAATCCACTCACAAGGCCTTGGTAGGCCCGAGGCTATAGTAGAAGACACTTGACCAAGGTGCCGCGCAGTAGGACTGAACTCGGAACCATGTAGTTCGTAAGCAAGCTACTTACCACACAGCCACTCCTACACCTATAAATATATATACATGCTTTGTGTATTTTCCAGTGGATGCAATAGCGTAAAAATGGCTACAGTGTATATACACTGCCACGCTATTGCAGCCACAGGAAAATACACAAAGCATATACATATATACGTGGTCTGATCAATAAGTATCCGGACTGTTGGCATAATAACGAAGCTAAAGTACGCAGTGTAAAGCCACTTGGTCACTTGGAGGTGAGTTAGAACGTTAAAACTTAATGCGCATGCACAGCAGAATTCAAGGTCAATCTTTCCCAAGTGGCTTCGCTCTGCGTGCTTTAGCTTCGTTACTATGCAAAAGTCCGGATACTTATTGATCAGAACTAGAATATCTATCTAATTATCTATCTATCTATCTATCTATCTATACTTTTTTCTTTTATTTCTTTTACCTGTTTCAGTCATTTGACTGCGGCCATGCTGGAGCACCGCCATTAGTCGAGCAAATTGATCTCAGGACTTATTCTTTGTAAGCCTAAGTACGTATTCTGCCGTCGCTTTGATTCAAATTTAAAACTTCCAATCTGGACGGGATTGCTTACCCTACTGTAACTAACCATCAGGAGCAAACCACGTTTGCAATCCTGGGTTTAGACTTTATTTTATATACTCCGGAAAGATGACAGTCAAAGTTGACTCTAGCACAATTTGAATTACGAACTTAGAGATCCGCAACAAATTCTTCACAGCATTTCGTCCAACCCTCTAACGTTTTTACCAATGTACCAACGCACACACACACACACACAAACAAACAAACAAACACACACATACACACACTACTCGCACACGCACACACATATACACACATTCAAACAAGAGGTAGGGGAAAAGAGTACTTACTAGTGAAAGAACATGCACACACACACACACACACACACACACACACACAAACATATTTTTCATGTGTGTGTGTGTTTATAAATAGGCGTATGTGAAGTATATGGACAGAGACAGTGGTAGATAGATATACTGACAGAAATACAGAAATTAGAAAACATAGATTACACGTTTGTTATAAATTAATGCAACTCTCTCGCACCGTGTCCTCTCTTAATAGAACGCAATATAACGTTGAATATCTGGGTATTTATTTGGAAGAAAGGATATAAACGATATTCTAACAGCAGATAGTTTCTGTCAGCGGTGTCATTTAAACTGTGTTCGGCGATCTTTCCGACTGTAAAATCTGTCTTCAAATTAAATGGCTTTACAAGAGGAAGAGATGATGACAGAGACGGAAAGATAGGCAAATAATGTCGGTCAGTGCCTGGGGATTACACTTTCATGGAGGAGGGAGATGAAGAAGAAGATTAGGAAAAGGAAGAAGCACTGAAGATTAAATTCTTTGTTCCAATTACATTTACAGTGCAGTCGCAAGACTTTTTGGCGTCTATGAGAAAGGTGGTTTGCTGCCGGGAGGTCAAAACACAAATACTTTATCGGTTGTTCAGTGATGTAGGTGCCGTAGTTCGGAAAAAACCAACAAACCGTGAAACAGGCGGAGAAAGAATATAACTTACTATATTTTGTTGCGATTATACATAGGTAATTAATTAAATCCAACTTTAATTATTAATAAAAGCCGTGCTGGTGGGATAAATAAATTTATTAAACATATGCATGAAAATCTTTCTTGTTCAACAATAATATGAGATTCCACGTGTCTCTGGTTCCAGTCTGTCTCTTACTTTTTTTTTTCATGTAAAAGACAAATTTGTCAATAACAATTACAAAGGCAAATTTGTTGTTTCTGTTGTTATTATTATTATTATCGCTGTTGCTATCGGTGTTGGTTCTATCAGTTCCGTGCTTCTAAAAACTGATTTTTTTTTTAACTATTGCATTTTTTACTAACATGTTTTGCTATGAGTCAACGTCCGCCCATTTATAATGTGCGAATGATTTAGTTCATGGAACTAGTTTGACACGGGTGACTACTTGCTATAACATGACGTTACTGTAAAACAGTGGTTCTATAATTTTTCACATCTTACCCCCTAAGACGCTCCAGGGTATTGCCGTGACCCCTATAATAAATTTTGTAATGGTCTTGGAACGCAAAGCGCCATGGGAGTCACAGAGCAAGAGCAAAGCACATACAGTCATGATATCGCCAGCAGTTGCAATCCATGACTCTGCAATACAACTGCAATGCAATGCCTCAAATGCATAAAATAAATTACTTTCTCCCAAACCCTCCGTGACTCCACCCCCAAGAAAGCCCAAACGGCCCCTCACCCCAGGTTAAGAACCGCTACTGTAAACAAATACTATAAGCATAGATGGTGTAGATGGCTTTGCTTATTTACTTATTCACATTTCGAAGTTGAAATTATCGTTGTTATTGTTACTGGCGTTGTTGTTATTGTAGAAGATTATGATAATACGTATTACATAATTCTTTTTAAAGTTAATATTTAAACAGAAGGCAGCGAGCTGGCAGAAATGACAGCACGCCGGGCGAAATGCTTAGTTGCATTTCGTCTGCTGTTACGTTCTGAGTTCAAATTCCACCGAGGTCGACTTTGCCTTTTATCCTTTCGGATTGATTAAATAAGTATCAGTTACGCACTGGGGTCGACGTAATCGACTTAATCCCTTTGTCTGTCCTTGTTTGTCCCGTCCTGTGGGCAATAAAGAAAGAAATATTTAAATAGAAGTCAAAGACCTAAAAAGCTGTACAAATGCATCTACAAAATCATACTGCCTCCACTCTTTATTCAAGCACTCATATTGAGATTCACTGCTATAGAAATTGTTGTTGTTCAGCTCAGGCCAATTCTAATCAAAGAAACCTATAACCAAAGTCATCTTCTCCTAGAGCAAACCTATATCACGGTGCTGACTACGTTCGGCGATAGCTTATATACTGTAACACACACACACATGTATGTATATATATTTGCTATTATGTTAAACTGCCGTATGTCCATATTTGGCCAAATGCGTTTTTTCTAATATTTATTTTTGCTTGCAATTGCCACTTCTTTTGGTCAAACTATCGTATCTTCAGCTGCATCAGATGCCAAGGTATCAAAAATTGTCAAAGTGTAGTACAGCGGTTTGGCTATGGAATGGTGAAACTATTTTTCGTTTTGTGAAAAAGCAACGTTTTTGACTTACGACACTTCTGCATAATAGCAACGATGTATAAGTATGTATATGTATGTATGTATGTATGTATGTATGTATGTATGTATGTATGTATGTATGTATGTATGTATGTATGTATGTATGTTTGTATGTATGTATGTTTGTATGTATGTATGTATATGTAATATGTGACAATTATTCGGTTGCCATAATAAAACTCCGAGTTTCGGATGTCGGGGCGGAAACCTGCACCGGCATCTCTTCAGTTATCGAGGCAATCAAAATGTGCTATGGAAATGACCGTTAAATAAGGGAAAAACCGAAGGGGAGGAAGTAAAGAGTAAAGGAGCAAAAATGCTCATAGCAATCGCGTATGCGCACATGTACATACCCACACCTGCGCGCACGCACACCCACGAACATGTGCCTATATGTATATGCTCACTTACACTCGCATGAAACATACACATGCGTACCCACATATACGCCAATAGATGCACATATATATGCAACCATACATGTACATGTATACATATCCACGCACACGGGCGCGCACACACACACACACACACACACACACACGTGCAGATATCCATACGCGCACAGTTATATTCAAATACACGTCTAGAAATACGCACATGCTATATGCTCACTCACACTCATGTGGAACACATGCATGTACACCCACATATATATGCAACCATATACATGTACATATACACATACCCGCACACACGCGCGACAACACGCACGATGTACACATATATATCCGTTCACACGCGCGCGCGCGCCAGCACACACACATACACACACACACGTGGACATACCCTTACGCGCACAGTTATATTCAAATGCACGTCCAAAATACGTACACGCTATATATGCATATTCTCACTCACACTCGCGTGGAGCACTCGCATGTATACCCACGTATATTTGAAAACATATACATGTACATATACATGTACATATATACATACCCGCACACACACACACACACATGCACGCACGATAAGTTCATATACACGTCTATATACACACATGCACAAGAAAAATGCAGAGTGAACGGTAAAATACAGAAAAAATGTGTAAAAATATATAAAGCAATAAAAATATAAAAATATATCTCTATAAATATGTAAAACATAAGTAAAAAATATATAAGAAGTATATATAAAAAGTATAGAGAGATAAAAAGCTTGTACGTGGACACAATATAAAAAGCAAGTTCTATCTGTGATCTTGTGGGGACAAAAACGTAACAAATATTTAGTTTTATGTTTTAGGTAAAAATGATAATAAGCTATAGTCTATAATTAACTGAAACGTAAGCATGTGCAATCTAGCCCAAAAACAATCACAATATCTATATTTCAATAAAGTATAAAAATGAATTTAGGTAAAATATTTTTTAAAAAGCCACAATTTTAGCTAGGAAAAATGTCGCATTTGATTTAAATATCGCAAATAAAAGTTAAAATAATTAAATAATGTTTTAAGTCGGTTATTAACTGACAATACATGACTTCTACCAAATGACAGCATAATTTATGTAAAATCATTACACGTTTTATTGACCCTAAATAAAATATGAAACAACAATAAAAAAAATCATTAAATCACTCATTTATTGAAGTTTTTCTGTCAAAATTTTTTTTTCAGTGACATTTTTTTTCCTTAATTCTTATAATCTTTCTAGTGATTGACATAATTTCATCAACATGCAATTAGCTCTAATTGAATTGATCCGGTGGTTCGCAATCCTTTTGATTTCTTGATGCACTGGAGATCAAATGGAATAAAAATTACTAGCTCACCTCGCATGGAAAGTTTTTTCTTTAAATACTTGTTTTAAATTATAAAATTTAAAAAAGAAATACAGAAAATTATTGCTTACTTTGTTTTATTATTGTTATTTGTATATAACAAAATTATGAATAGCATGTTTTCCAAAACGCTCTATTCGTATAGATTTTCCGAAACCTTAAATACTATTAATAAACGTTCTCGTCACAGTTAGATACTTCTTGCGATGAAGTACATTTTCTTGATCGAATATGCTACTCTAAAACTTGAAAAATATCAACATTTTAATTCATTTTGCATACATTTATATTGCGTCACTTTAATCGCAACAGCGGTGTCATAAAAGCACTATGCAATATCATAAATGGGAAAGATTTATGTTCTGGTGGAACTGTATAAATTATCACAATTATAGGATATGTTCTAGGCCTCATGAAGACAATTGAACATAAGTGATTTTAAGTTACATTTTATAGCAAAAAAACTAAAACTTTGTATTATTCTGAACCTGGAGGTCCGGGAATATAACTTTTGACAGTCCTGGCCTCTGTGGTAAAAAGTTTACATATTTAGGTAGTGTGATTTCTCATAAAAACAGCCTGCACGTGAAGACGGCTCGCCGCATCTAGATTGCTGCAATCGCTTCCAGGAACTCAAGATTTACTGTGGAAACAACGAGACACAAAACTATCAACAAAATATCAAGTTTACTATCGTACTTTTCTATCTGCTGTATTCTGTCGCGATCAACAGGCCATCGTTAGCACATTAAAAAGCTGATAAGTTGCCAGTCATGCCGCCTATCAAAAAATAAACATTTTTTGATAGGACATATTTAACGAAGTGGTTCTGCGGCGCGCGAATATGCCTATTGTTGAGTCTGATTTGTTGGAATAGCTGTTGCGTTGCGTTGGACGAGGCACCTAGTTCATATAGCGGATCTCTAAAGCTGTGCTTTACAACGATATGAAATGGTTAAGTAGACGAAGACACTCCATGAGAAGGATGTTTTCAAACATCCTAATGAAACAAATATTTGTTTGTTACGACACTGAAGATGATAGTAATTGGTAGCTAATGGAGAGTTAAGAAAAAAGGAGTAAAAGGAGTCGAAACAAAATGAACGAAACAATCAGAAGGTAGAAGCCACTTTGCCGGATTAACCAACGATACCCTACGATATTGTAAAGAGCCTATTTTCTGTCACATGCCACAATGCAATCAAGAAACGGAATCATTTTTTATTGAATAAAAGATCGAAACGGCCATTTAAACTTTCGTACATAAAATTCCAAACAACAATTGAATGGTTAAAATTTTGTTCATTTGCAACCTCTGGACTTGTCTTGCTTCAAAAATGGTCTCATTTGGTTGTTGTCAGTGACCTTCCTTATCTTCAAGGCTGCCATCTCTGCTACAAAATTCCTTAACCCAAGATAGAACTGAAGATTTATTGGTTGACGTTATGAGCAGTTTCTGCTGCTTTGCATTTTATTTCGAATTCAAAGAATAAAATCATTCGAATAAAACTATCCTCCTTTAATCTAATGGCCTGAAATAAAGAATAAATGGAGAAAGCAAAAATGTTGGCATAAATCAACAGACCAAAATTTGCACTTCAATAATGTCTATTCCATGAACATGAGTTAAATAAAAATATTTTCTAAAATAAGCACATTTTAGAATAGCATAAAAACAATTATTTTGCGCCAAACCAAATACATACATACATCTATGTGATAAATTAAGCTTCTGGGCGCGCTCAACAGCACCACGCGAGAGAAATCTACATGAAAGAAATGACGTGGTAAAGGCCGGGTGGGGTGGGATAAAGAAGCGCTTGAAAACAACACTGTCATGAGATATTTCGATTTGGAATCAATAGTCTTGGCTCCTTCGCGTAAACAGCGTGCGACCATTGTGAGAACAACTCAGCTCACAAACGAAAACAATTCTGCATGCAGCATCCGAGCACGCAAGGTCACATTAAAGACACGGTCTCTAAAAAAAATGTGGTTGCGTCACGTGACATTGGGTTGCTGACATGGTTGGGAATTAATAGTCGTGGCTCAACCGTGCACTCCTTCGCGCAAACATCATGCAACCATTGTGAGGAACAACTCCCAAACGAAAACAGTTCTGCATGCAGCGTCCGGACATGCAATATTACATTAAGGACACGGTTTTTAACTAACGTGGTTGGGTCTTAGACACCATAAATTAGTAGGTTAATGTACATGCGATATTTCGGTTTGTAATCAATATTTGTATGGGCTTTATCTATGCTTAGAAGGAAAGCTTTCATACTGAAGCTAAAAGAAAATAGTTGGATTTAACATATTTTAGCATATTTTTCATACTCCGTTCCAAACGGTTTTTATTCCAACAAATTGCTATCTATGGCATTACGGGAACAGGTTATTATTGGTACTACTTAGACAACGCAGTTTAGCGTCTACATCAATTCATCCATGTAATACAACCTGTATATATGATTTCAGTAGCTGTTTTTTCCAGTTTGAACAGAGGTAATGTGTGGACCATGCGGGCAGTCAAATGTACAACAGGAAAGGGGGCTTTCTGCCCCCAGGGGCCCCATTACTCATAATGTGTAATATTTTAAGAATCTAAAACTGTTTCTGGAACATATGTAATGTATGTTCCCAGTTTGGAGAAAATCAGTTACGAACTTCAGAAGTTCTGCGGGTTTACACGCACACACACCCTCAGTTTTATATATATATATATATATATATATATATTATATATATATATATATATATATATATATATATATAGAGAGAGAGAGAGAGAGAGAGAGAGAGATAGAAATAAACATACATACATACAAATACATACATATAGATATTCATATATATATACGTTGATATGTGTATGTGTGCATCTATGATGCATGCATGAATGTGTATGTGTGTGTGTGCGTGCGTGCTTGTGTGTGTGTAGCTTGTACTTATAAGTACTATGGATAAATTTACAGAAATACATGCATATATATAAACATACGGCAGGGTTGTAAGTTATACACGTGTGCATACATACGCATACATATGTATCTGTGTCAGTCTGCGCATGCGCGTGTCCGTCAATGATGTGTGTGTGTGTGTGTGTGTGCGTGTGCATATATAAATTACATGTGTGTGCATGGACGCATTATCCTTCAATGTGTTTTGATGATTGATTTCCAGGATCTCGGGATCAACGAGAAGATTAAATCAATCAAGTCTAAACACAACATAAATAAGTGGCAGAAGAAAGACAAACGAGTTTTGGCGAATATTCGGCGCTGAGAACATTGCTTTTGATGACAGAATTCTGACATTAGGACGTGTCAAAAGAAATTATTCTTTTTACTTCTTATGACGCTAACACAACCTATTTATTCATCTGTCGGCAGCGGATCGTGTGAATTTGGCATTTATTTGCGACCCTGTCCTTATTCCAGGTCTTTTGAAATAATGGCTAATATGATTGCATAAAGCCGATTTGTCAGAGGGGTGAAAGGCTACAGGATATATGTTTCCATTCGGTTGTAAAAGCTCACAGCGCGATTCTGTCTTACTATTATGGCTGCCAGATATGTGCGTTGGCGTGCGACCTCACTTTCTCTTTGAATTAATTCGCAACTTCGCAACCAAAGTTAGGCAGACGATATGAAAGTGTTTGAATTAATTCACAACGCTAGCAGCAGACGATTTTACTGGAAGTGTCAGGGAAGATTAGAAAGAACCACAGTCAAATTCCACTGAAATAATAAGCGTTTTTCATGGCTGGTATCAAAGATCATTTCGAAGACATTTTTATCTATTTATTATTATTATTATTATTATTATTATTATTCTTTTCTTTTCTTTTCTTCTAAAGAGAGTAGAAATTATAATTTATAACTACTATCCCTCTGCCATTTCCCTGCACGTCACATAGTGGATATATGAATGATCATGTTCTAAATACAGAAAATTCAATACTCATGAATCACTTACTCTACCACGACAACGATTGTCTGAACAAGACACAGCATAAACATTTCTATCACTAAAGCTTTATCTAATTCCCATTTTGAATACAAGATTGTTGTTGTTGCTGTTGTTGTTGTTGTTGTTATTGTTATTGCTTTTGTTATTGCTGTAGTTGTTTGCTAGTTTTATTTTATTTATTTTTACACTTTTTTTCTGCTCACATTTCGATGTCGGACAGCCAATCAGATATTATTTTATTTCATATCTTAGATTAGCATCTCTAACAGTTATTTCTACGATAGACATATGACCACAAGTTTTGAAGGAGGGAAGAATAGTCGATTGAAACGACCCCAGTAATTAACTGGGAATAATGATAATAATGACAATGATGATGATGGTGATAATAATAATAATAATAATAATAATAATAATAATAATAATAGTAGTAGTAGTAGTAGTAGTAGTAGTAGTAGTAGTAGTAGTAGTAGTAGTAGTAGTAGTAATGATAATATAATCCTTTCTATTATAGGCACAAAGAGGTTAGTCGATTACATCTACCTTAGTGCTCAACTGGTACTTAATTTATCGATCCCGAAAGGATGAAAGGCAAAGTCGAACCCGGCGGAATTTCAACTTAGAATGTAAAATCCGACGAAATGTCGCTTAGTATTTTGCTCGGCGTGCTAACGAATCTGCCAGCTCGGCGCCCTACTACTACTACTACTACTACTACTATTACTACAATAATGGCTTCAGATTTTTTGGCACAAAGCCAGCAGTTTATTTCGGGAGAAGATAAGTCGATTTTATACTGGTAATTATTTTATCGACCCCGAAAGGATGAAAGGCAGAGACGACCTCGGCGGCAATTAAACGCAGGGCATAAAGATCGGAAGAAATGCCACAAAGTAATTTTGTCCGACGCGCTAACCATTTTACCAGCTTGCCGCTTTAATTAGTCACATGAATACAAGGTCCACTCAATTTGGGGAAGGAATTTTAAGTAACCACAATTACGATTTGAACTTCGAATGCAAAACAAGAACGTAAATATTAGCAGTTTTGTGATATTTTACGTTTCTTCTTTTTGTCCACCATTCTATTCTTTTATTCTTTTATTTGTTTCAGTCAACTTGATTACGACCATGCTGGAGCACCGCCTTTAGTGGAACAAATCGACCTCAAGACTTATTCTTTGTAAGCTTAGTACTTATTCTATCGCTATCTTTTGCCGAACCGCTAAGTTACGGTGACATAACACACCAGCATCGGCTGTCAAGCGATGATGGGGACAAACACAGACACAGACACGCACACACACTCACACACACACACACACACACACACACACACACACACACACACACACACACACACACACACATGTATATAAACGACGGGTTTCTTTCAGTTTCTGTCTACCAAATCCATTCACAAGGTTTTGGTCGGTCCGAGGCTATAGTAGAAGACACTTGCCCAAGATCTCATGCATCTGAGGAGCCTCCATGGAGTAGATGTAGACGTTTTCAAACGTGAACTTGACCTCTGGTTCACCGAGATCCCGGATGAGCCAATATCTAGGCAAGAAACCCAGAGGGCAGTAGCATCGAGCTCCATCCTTCATCAAAAGCCGCTCCGACTAAAGTGGAAAGTGGAAAGATGATCACAATGGCGGTGCTCCAGCATAGCCACAGTCATCGGACTGAAACATATAAAAAGAATAAAAGAATATATGTATACATGTATGTACATATATGTGTATATATGTATATATATATATATCTATGTATATATAGATAGTAGTGAGGTGAGCGCAGCTCGGCTCGTTAGGGTAGAGAGTCCCAATAGCAACTCCAGCATCGTTTCCGGCAATAGCAGCACCACGGGCACTAGCAATGACAGCACTCTGATTGATAGTGTAGAATCAGGGGTTATTCCGTTAGTTAATAGTGACGTAGTGGAAAATAAAGTAGTAAGCGGCTGCAGTTCTCGCAACAAATATAGTGACAGTAACGCAGTTCTAATTTCAGAAACTAATCCTAACAGAATAAGGTTCACGTCGGTGAACTCCAAGATCAGAAACGCCGTCTACCAATGCTAGGTTTACACGGACTCAGATTTCTACGCTTATGTCGGGGCCTCATCGTCAAGATTGGCCTTACGAATCTCCAACCATTACGCAACTTTTCGAGACGTGAATAAACGCCAGACCACGGGACTTAGCAAGCTGATATGGCGATTGAAGAATACGAACTCAAGCTACAGGCTGGAATGGTCAATTTTGTCGGTGGCCCTCCCATTGACAGGGGCAGAAGGAAGTGCAATTTTTGTGTCTCCGAACTCTTCCATATATTGTTCGCCAGAGACCGGATGGTAAACGGACTTTTACAGTCGGCTTTTCGATGCCCCCATTGGCGGCGTTATACTTATCTTGCTTATAAATAACGCTTATAAATAATACCTGCACCCGGTTACACTACTTATATGAAAATAGCCCTTGGTAATAAATTCTGAAAAAGCTTTTAAGAGAAATATGATTAACCATTGCAAGGGGAATTACTCCTGGGAGACGAATGGTGTTTTGTTTTTGACGACGGGGGGTTTCTTTGACAAGGCATGTTTAGACGAACACACGCACACATAAAATACTTTTCTGCCGCCCGACGGATTTTACAGCAGTGACCATTGTGTAGAGCTGTTTACCAACTGACGGCCGCGCGATCAAACGCACACACGTACACATAAAATATTTTCTACCCCCTGACGGATTTCTCAGCAGTGACCAGAGTGTAGCGCTTCTTACCAACTTGCGGCCGCACATATATAGAACAGTACACACACACATGTTTCTAAGTAGATTTTGTCTCGCCCCATATAATACACCTAATATTCTTTAAATAGTCAGAACTTTAGTCTCGGTCACAAAGAACATCTACGCACCCCGTGCCCTCACCCACCGGAATGACCGCTGCCTGACCCGTTAAAATCTTTAACGCACCCACCGCCCGTTTTCAACATACATTGATAAACAGTTTGGCCATGGGCTCTTAGGAGCCTCGTTCGATTTGTTTTGCTCCGCCTCTGTTCTGTTTTTGTTTTTTCCAACGGATTTCCTATTTCTCCCTGAAGAGAAAGACACAATATGGTCTCATTATTCAATCGGAATTTGGTAAATTGTGCCTTTCGAAACACGTGTAGAATGCAATAAAACGATTTCTGTTCAATCTTCGTTCAACTCCATTTCTTCAATTCACTAATAATATATCTATGTATATATATATATATATATATATATTATATATATATATATATATATGTATATATACATATATATGCATATATATGTATATATATATATGTATATATATATATATATGTATATATATGTATATATATATATGTGTGTATATATATATGTATATATATATGTGTACATATATAAGTATATATATATATATATATATATATATGTATATACATGTGTATATATAGGTGTGTTTATATATATATATGCTTGTATATATGAAATATATGTGCATATATCTTTATATATATAAAACTGAGAACGTGTGTGTGTGTGTGTGTGTGTCTGTCTGTCTGTCTGTGTGTTTCCCTAAAACTTGAGAGCTACACAACCAATTTCATTCAAATTTTACACATGCCTTACTTAGGGTCCGGGGAGTGTCATGGGCAAAAAAATGTTCAACTTCTTGCCTAGAGCGAGCCCATAGCAATATCATATCTTCTCCCCTATTTCAGTATTACGTGTTAGAAGTGAAACAAAAACGTTTCTCTATTTTATGTCAGATACTTTCACTTTAATAATAAAAATGATAATAACAATTGAATTATATGTAGTAAGTAATAATTAAAATCAAACTAAAGTAACATGACAAAAGTAAAAATAGCAATTGGTATAAAATTGCATCAATGATTTGAACTTGAATAAGTGGTTTTACATGAATGGGAATAAATTAAAAATAAAATTAGCGTGCAGAAATGGAATAGTCCAGATGGATAATAAAAAATTAAATTAAAGAAAAGACTATTGTCTATAAAGTATACAATGTAGAGAAAGAAGATTTGAACACATGGAGGAAAGCACCTTCGAAAAGTGTCTTGGTGCGTCTATGAAAGGTATCTAATCAGAGGCGGTAAATTCGCCACAATAGAAGCAAGGTTCGAGTCAACGGAGCGTGCAAGGGAGTACTCGACTCGAACTTGCAAAGTGGAAATATTATATTTTTACCTTTATATCTGGACGTAGGACGCCCCGGGAAAAATTTTAAATGCCTCCTTCCCCCCGAAGTAGAGGTAGGCTGGATTGTAGCCACACTTCTATACAAGAGGGAGGACAAGATACAATTGATCGAAATTACAAGAGACAGGCTAACAATTCCAGTCTGTTATATATTTTGAGTATTGTTATCACTAGCGATATCAAGATATAAATTTGTATTTTGTATTTTATGTGTAGATGTATATATATAGATGTACATGTAATATGTACTCACATATATATACACATATATACATGCACTAGCACTATGACCCGGCAACGACGGGTCTTTAATGCTAGTATATGTGTGTGTGTGTGTGTGTGTGTGTGTGTATAAAATTTTAAATTAAGATAAAATGTTTTATAAGAATTTTTCAAGTAGTCAGCGTGAAAAAACCTCATAAGATGAATTCATGATTATTCCCTTTAAATATATTTGTTTATATTAAGGGCATTACTACACGTAAATGCCTCACGCTATGGAGGACTATTAAAGGCAAAACTACTGTAATGAATAAATTGTAGCGAACGCGAGGGAATGCAAATCTTGAACCGAACTCTTGAAAACAGAGTTTTAAGAATTCGATTCAAGATTTGCATTCGCGCGCGGTGGGTACACTGTATTCATTATAGTAGTTTTGACTTTAAGAGTCCTCCATAGCGTGAGGCATTTACGTGTAGTAAGGCCCTTAATATATATATATGTATGTTTATATATATATGTGTGTGTGTGTATGTTTATATATATGTATATATATGGGTATACACATATGTTTATATGTGTGTGTGTATATATATATCTATGTATACATATGTGTGTATATATGTATATATGTACATATATGTATATATGTATATATATATGTATATATATATGTATATATATATATTATATATATTATATATATATATATATATATATATATAATATATATATATATATATATATATACATATATATATACATATATACATATACACGACAGGCTTCTTTCAGTTTCCGTCTACCAAATCCACTCACAAGGCATTGGTCGGCTCGGGGCTATAGCAGAGGACACTTGCCCAAGATGCCACGCAGTGGGACTGAACCCGGAACCATATGGTTGGTAAGCAAGCTACTTACCACACAGCCACTCCTGCGCCTATATATGTACATTTATATTTGTATATGTATATGTATATTTATATGTATATATATATGTATATTTATACGTAATTATATGTATATATGTATATATACATATATATATATGTATACATATGTATATATGCATGTATATATATATGTATACATATATGTATATATATATATATGCATATATATGTATATATGCATGTATATATATATGTATACATATATGTATATATATATATGCATATATATATATGTATATATATATGTGTGTATATATATATATAACGGGAAGCTTTATGAAAATAAACAAAAGACGAAGGCAGGTGGAAAACAAACGAATAATTGTATTAGTATGGCGCTCAGGAAATATATATATATATATATATTATATATATATATATATATATATATGTATATATGTTTATATATATGTATATATGTTTATATATATATGTATATATATATATATATGGATATACATATATGTATGTATATATATATATACGTACACACACATATATATATGTATATATACATGCACAGACACAGATATTATATATATATATAATATATATATATATATATATATATATATATATACATACATACATACATACATACATACATATATCTAAATATGTTCATGTGTATGTTCCCCGCTGTATATGTGTTTTGATGTGTGTATGCATATATATATACGCATGTATTATAGCATCCTATCCGCTTGTATGACATAATCTGAAGAATATTAAATTCATAAATGGTAGCGACTTAACACGATATCACCTGGCTTTCCCCTACTAAAACAGAGCCAAAATAACAACATCGACATTTTTCATACAATAGCATTAAACAAGTATTGCAATTCTCAGACATTATATCGTATCATATATAAAAATATGGCTGATAGCAATGCGATACACGATAACAAATATATATGAATAAATAAAATCTCCGGCGAACAGTAAGCGAGAAAAACGATACAAGAACAAAGTAAAATTAAATTCGAAGCAAAAGGAAATAGAAACGTATATCTGGCTTGTTCTAGTTTTCTTGCCGTTATTGTCAGTTGAATTGCTTGAGAATCGTGTTCGTTATTACTGCAAAGAGATTTTGGTCGCGGCCACCATCTTCCCCACTATTTCAATCTTCTCGTTTTGTATATTTTTTGACAGATCAAGACTATGCGCGTTAATCACGTTTTGTACTCTAATCCATTGTTAGACAAGCGTAGTCGGTTATCTTTTTGACAGATTACAGCACATTGTCAATATATGCTACACGCCATTGGTTGCTGTTTGATCGGACAAGTGAGCGAGCAGACGATAAGTAGGAAAGAAAACAAGCTAGGGATTAAAAAGTAAGAAAAGAAAAGTCGGGGCAGGGGATGTAAAAGAAGAAACCAAAAACATAAATAGAAAGAAAGAAAGAAAGGAAGAAAGAAAGGAAGAAAGAAAGATGGAAATATACAAGAGGAGTGAAAGTGAAACAGTAGAAAAAGAAATTAGAAGAAGATGAAGGAAAACGAGGAGAAGGCGACGACGATGACCACGGGGACGAAGAAAAAACAGAAGAGCAAAACCACCAAGAAAAAGTAAAGGTAAGTGGAAGACAAGAGAGTATGAGCCAAAAATGAGGAGGGGAGACAAAAGAAAACTTAGAAAGGTTGAGAAGAAAAGAACTAGAGGAAATGAGTAAAGAAGAAAGAAAATAGAAGGAAGAAAGGAAAGAAGGAATGAAAGGATTCAGTGTTATGGACGACGTAGAAAAAGATAATAAAAATTTCGAAGCAAAACAATTAAGTAAAGAAACAAATCAAAAAAGAAAGAAGCGAAAAGGTCTAAACACGAAGGAAATTTGAAAGGAAGATAGAGATGGCGGAATATGAAGATGAAAATGTGGATTAAAAATGAAATCAACAAAAGATATTTAAATAAAAACTAAAAGAAATGGTGATTGCAATAGTGAGAAAAGTGAATTAGTTTAATGGAACGGTTGAGTGAAGCTGGAATAATTCTAAATATTTTCGAAGACTTAAGTCGAAAGTGAAGTGATATTTCCTCGAGTAGACAGATTTCGTTCTTCTCCTCCTATCACCACGCATACTACCTTCCACATTAACAATGTTAAGTCAGAAGGCGAGTCAAGCTGATTTCTTTAGCTATTCTCAAACTACTAGGGAGATCTTTAGGTCGCAGGTTCGAGCGATTGTTTTAGCTGTTATCATTTAGGGATGACCAATCAATCGATTGATCGTTCGTTCATTGACCATGTTGATGCGGCGCAAAGTTTAAAGTTAATATGTGTAGTGGGAATGAACCCGAAACCACATGGTTCCAAAGCGAGCTTCTTAACCATACACACACAAAAAGAAATAATAATAATTCAGTCACGACACATTTCAACCACTGACTTACCACAACTGTTACCCGCACTATAAACACTGACCTGCTTACAACCACAGACCAACTACAAACTTCTTGACGACTTGCAGTCATTGATTCATCACAATCACTAAACTATTAACCCACTACAATCGCTATTAACTAGAACCTCTGCACTACTGTACGACTTAACTCTACCACTGCCCATGTATGACAACTAGCTTACTGCAATCACTCGTTCACTTTAAGTGGGAGATAAGTATTACCATTTGGTATTTATACGGCTTTTGTCGTTATTTTTTCTATAAGTTCACTGGTTATTTGCGACACCAGTGGCTGAACATACTGAGATACACCATATATCGCTGACGGGGAAATCGGCTGCGACGTCTAATTGCGGACGTCTGTCAATGATAAGGCCAAGTAAGGCCGAAATCCTGTGATCTGGAAGTTTCAGCGGCTGTAGAGGACGGTTATCGGCCACCAACATGAGTGTTTTTTATGCACCTCATGTTCATATGAGTGGAGGCACATGGCCTAGTGGTTAGAGCAGCGGACTCGCGGTCGAGGGATCGCGGGTTCTAATCTCAGACCAGGCGATGTGTGCGTTTATAAGCGAAACACCTAAGCTCCACGCGGCTCCGGCAGAAGGTAATGGCGAACTTCTGCTGACTCTTTCGCCACAACTTTCTCTCACTCTTTCTTCCTGCATCTAGCAGCTCACCTGCGACGAACCGGCGTCCCGTCCAGGTGGGGAACCTATACGCCAAGGAAACCGGAAAACCGGTCCTTATGAGCCAGGCGTGGCTCGAGAAGGAACAAACAATGTTCATATGAGAGGTTTTCTCATGTTAAATAACGCAGTGTTCTGACTCAACGTCCACTTTTAAAAGGCAAATACATATTACCTCTAGGTATCAATATTGCGTCTGTCACTATTAGTTATATTAATAGAGTTATTAGACTACTAAAACTATTGGCTCACTACAACCACTTGCTAAATGTAATCACTCATCCACTACAATTACATTATCCATTCTAACTACTATCTTACTGCAACGGCTCACCCAATACAAATATTAGTTTCAAATGTTGCTACGAGGGACGTTCAATAAGTAATGCCCCTGACCCACTTGCAGTTGTTTGATCTAGCATGCGCAATTATTTATATCTCTATAGATTAAGTGGAAAATTACAGCTCTGAACTAATTGTGGTTTCTGACTTACATGTGTTTGAACTGAGTCAAGTGTGAAATGGAGCATGTTGAGTGTCGAGCAGTGATCCAGTTTTTGTATTTGAAAGGACGCACACCACGGGAGACTTTTGATGAAATGAAAGTAACTTATGGTGATGATGCCCCATCATATGACATGGTAAAATGCTGGCATCGTGAATTCAAACATGGTCGGAACTCTGTGGAAACAGCTCCCAGATCTGGTCGCCCCCCTTCTGCCATTGATGAGGCATCTGTCCGTCAAGTTGAGGCTGCCATTTTGGAAGATCGACGCATAACTATTCGTCAAATAGCCCATGAGGTCAAGATTAGTACCGGGTCTGTGGAAACTATCATTCATGGCCATTTGCATATGCAAAAGGTGTCTGCCAGATGGATTCCCAGGTTGCTCACACCTTTCCAGAAGCAAGAACGCGTCGAGTGCTCGAGGATGAATTTGGAGATGTGCCAAGATGAGTCAACATTTTTCAAAAGACTGATTACACAGGATGAAACCTGGGTCCATCACTATGATCCAGAGACCAAAGCCCAGTCAATGCAGTGGAAGCGCCGTGACTCACCTCCTCCAAAGAAGGCAAGGGTGCAGCCCTCAGCTGGCAAGGTCATGCTCACAGTCTTCTGGGACCAGGACGGAGTAGTGATGACAGATTTCCTGGCAAAGGGTACCACAATTACAGGAGCCTATTATGCTTCACTTTTGAGGAAATTAAGAGAAGCTATCAAAATCAAGAGGCGGGGCAAGATCAGCAAAGGCATCCTCCTCCTGCAGGACAACACTCCGGTCCACAACTCGCGTGTCGCCAGATCAGAAGCACAGGCATGCGGCTATGAACTTTTCCCCCATCCCTCCTACTCTCCTGACCTTGCAACCTCTGATTTTCACCTCTTCCCAGCCATGAAGTTGTTTTTGAAAGGAAAGCGTTTCCCAGATGATGCAGCCTTGATTTCTGAAGTCACGTCGTGGTTGGAGGACCAAGCTGGGGTCTTCTACAAAAACGGTCTCCAGAGCTGCATCAAACGATGGGAGAAATGCGTAACTCAGGGTGGTTCCTATGTAGAAAAAGACTAATAACTGTGCCAAGTTTCGTTGCTCTACTGCTATAGGAAGTGGGTCAGGGTCATTACTTATTGAACGCCCCTCGTACAAGGCCAGCAATTTCAGGGAAGGGGGTAAATTAATTACATCGAGCCCAGTGCTCAACTGGTACTTACTTTATCGACCCCGTAAGGAGGAAAGGCAAAGTCGACCTCGGTAGAATTTGAACTCAGAACATAAAGACGGACCAAATGCTGCTAAGTATTGTGCCTAGCGTGCTAACGATTCTTCCAGCTTGCCACCTTAAAGCCAGTGTAAATATTAGACCTCCACAAAAATTAGGCCTTTCACCTGATGTCTCTTTTGCAGCATCTACAACTGTTCTGAACCGCAAGGGTGTGACACTCCTATTTAAACCAACCCATCAATCCCTCAAGTTATTCCTACAGTTTCTCGCCTGCAAATCCTCGAATATGTCTTCTCTGTCCATGTTTTTCCTAAATCCTTAATCCCGAAAGCTCTCAACGTCTTAGTCTTTTTCGTTCTCATAACAATAACACGTGCTTCTGATGTAATCATAAAGCCTGAAATTTGAAATGAGAGCTTAGCCAATTAAATCAACTCAAGTAACTACTTAGTACTAGAACTTACTGACCTAGGAAGGAAGAACAGCAAAGGTGGCCTTGGTGAGATTTGAACTCAGAACGGAAGGAACCGGAATAAATAATTATTTCTGACACAAGGCCAGTAATTTTGAGGGGATGGGCAAGACAATAACATCGACCCCAGGACATGACTGGTACATATTCTACTGATCTCGAAACAATGAAAAGAAAAGTCGACCTCGGCGGAATTTGAACTTGGAACGTAGTGAATCGGAAGAAATAACGCAAAGCATTTTCCCCACGAGTTAGCACTTCCGCCAGCTCACCGCGCTCGGTTTTTAATTTTGGAACAATGCCAGCAATTTTAGGAGAGAGATTAAGTCTATTCCATCGACCTCAGAGCTCAGTAGACACTTATAACAGCGACTCTGAGAGGATAAAGTCGATGTCGGAATTTTGACTCAGAATGTAAAACAAAATATAAAAATTTTAAAAAATGCTGCTAAGAATTTGGTCCGGTTTACTAACAATTCAGCCAACTCGTTGCCTTAAGAGGTGGAATATATATAGCAAGACATTTTTTCCAAATCCTTAACGAGTGTGTCACATGAGGAAAAATTTTACGTTAAATCTTAATTTATTTTTACTTCGCACGCAATGTTATGCTCATAAAATTTTATGCATATGTCCATACATGATATATATAGATACATACTTACTTACAAGATGAGCAAAGTCCGTTACGTTCTTATTCCGTTTTTTTTATTTATGTGTGTATGTGTCTCTGTGTGTGTGCGCGCGTGCATATATATATATATATATATAACGGGAAGCTTTATGAAAATAGACAAAAGACGAAGGCAGGTTTACGGAAATAAACAAAAGACGAAGGCAGGTGGAATACAAACAAACAATTGTATTAGTATGGCGCTCAGGAAATATAAATAAAACAAGTCTTTAACGTTTCGAGCCTACGCTCTTCAACAGAAAGATACACAGAGAAAAAAAACACAGAAAGAAGGAGAGAAAAAAAAATATATATATACATTATTCATCATGGCCCCGAATACAGACACGTCGGCACAGAAGACTATTCATTCTCCCGGATAATGAATACTATCTCCTATAATTTTTGCCATTAATATTAGCCTGGTGAAAGAAATAGTTATCTTTGAGTAGATGAAAAAAGTAACCTTTTTCGAAAAGATCGTATTAGTAATCAAACAGTGAAATACGACCTCAGGGAAAATTACTCTACATAGACCATGGCGACGAAAGAACTCGGAGCCAGCTATCGTAGACCATGGAACTGCCGAGAAAAATTCCTGTTGATTTTTGAACTAAGCCAACACCTATACTAGTTCTGCAGAAAGGCTAAGGAAGATCCCTCGATATGCTACATGAAGAGACTTTTAAAATATTGGGATCAGATATACGCAATATTCTCAGATCTTTCAGCAAAACAATTACGCCAGCAGGCTACATTTGCTGATAAGAAATATGCTACTCTAAAAACAAAATCATTCACCCAGAATGTACGAATGATAATACTCGTATTAACGCAGAAACTTTTACTGCGAAGAGGCAGTGAACGACAAGAAGCACAACCAAGATGAACACAACAATAACAAACCACCACCACTACACGGGCATGTGGCAATCATTTATAATTTCACAAAAACAAGTGAGGAATACAGAATACTAAAATCACAGCTTGCATCGAAGTTCAAGCAGAACTTCACTACAGATACACATAAAGCAGGGCATGAGAGAACGACACCAACACGAGTTGGAAAAAAACCCCGGCGACCTGATTTTATCCGCGATCGACGAAATTGCGATAGAACAAGTTGCTCAATCCAAACTCCCAACTTTTGGATAATAAATGTCCTGCTATATTGTGCCGCAGTAACTGTGCCCCAACAGATGGAATAAGAAATCGTTCCGAGGGATAATACTGAACCAAAATCGATTACTTTCCTTCAGAATAACATCAAAACCGTAAGTTTGCCCGAAACCCACAAGCTGTATATCGCAGTATGAAAGGTGATACCATCACGGTAGTAAATGCTCCTTTCCAGAAAAGGCCTAGTGTCCTCCTGACGGGAAATCTGCAGTGTATACAAAGAACACACTCGCAGTGCTGCATGGCTAAATGAACTACGAAGCAAATATTGTGTAGATGCCTCTCCCAAAATATACAACATCACCAGTGAAACACTCCTGGCGGTTATTATCAAACTGCCGAATAGAAAATCACCTGTGAGAGACCTGATAGTAGGCTACTGGTACAAAAAGATCACGTGCTACAGGGAAATTCTCACGACCCTGTTGAAAAAAAAAACAAAAATACAATGGACACTGAGCTAAGATATACCAGGTTTACTGACGGACTACTCTTATTCCTAAGGACAAAGAGACCTATGTAATCAAAAAATATCGGACCATAACATGCTTGAATGTTATGTATAAATTATACACAAGTATCTGGATTGACATAAGCCACGGGTAAAATGTGCAAGTTGTATGTGCACCGTTCTCAAGTTCAAAAGGGAACATGACCACATTGCCAAAATGAGTTTGCAACCGTGTAGGCATTACCCGAAAATTTCGCTTTCCGAGTTCAGGAAAGCGTCAAGAATGCCTGAGTTTTTTTTAGAAGGATCAGCTTCTCTGCCAAGCGGAGTCTGCATCTTTCACTTCCATTGAGATACGGTGGAGACCGTTCCAGCAACCTCCAGTTGATGTTATACAACGGGGCTTCCTCTTTTAATCGCCATTTACAACTAGTTAAAGTTGTAAACATATTTTTTGTACCTAAAATGCACAGTTGAACGAGACCCTTTAATTACGCATATCGAGTGTTCGTATCAGTGTATGTGTGGTGTGTATGTGTATGTGTGTATCTGCGCGCGTGTTTGTGCGCGCGCGAGTGTGAATGTGTGTATAAACTAGGTATATATATGTTTGTGTGTGTATATATATATATGGCTATGAATATATGTGGTTAGTATATATATATATATATATATATATATATATTAATCTATCCATATAAGCATCTATTTAATTATATGCTCCGTTGCAAGTCTGAAGAGGTTTCAAAATATGCGTAAAAGCATAAAACTAAAATAACAGTAACAACAACAACATATCAGATTAAAGGTGGAGACACTTCAAAGAGCGTTGCGCAGTTATTGTTTAACTCAAGGTCAATCCTGATCGAGAAAACTTGTGAATTATAAGAATTTTTTTCTTATGTGCAACTAAGATATCGTTATCTGCTTTGAAAACTGCAAGGCGGTAGTTACCAACCTTTTTTGCACAACGCAAAGATATCATGCAAGGCAATTTTTCCACAGACTGGATAGAGAGGGAGTGCGGGGGTAGGTGGGATGTCATGCGCATAATAAAGCAAAATATATTCTATAATATATAATTTAGTTATTACATTAATAATACGTATTGATTTCATATTTGATACAATTTGGCCAGCAATTTCAGGTGCAATTTACATCGACTCCAGTGTTCAACTGGTACTTATTTTATCGAACCTGAAAGGTCGAAAGGCAAAGTCAACCCCGGCGGCATTTGAACCCATAACTTAAAGGACGAAATGCAACTAAGCATTCTGCCCGGCGTGCTAATGATTCTGCCAGTTCGCCGCCTTGCATTTATAACACACACACATACACACACACACACACACACACACACACACACACACACACACACACATACCGGAGTAACTAGTAGTAACATGGAACAGCCACATTGATGTAGCGCTTAACATTACTTGTTAGCATAGTTACTAATCTCATCTCTTATTGAGATTTTGCAATTATTTTGCTTATATATATATATATATATATATATATATATATATATATATAATATATATATATATATATATATATATATATATATATATACAGTAATTCCTCGCCATATCGTGGTTCACCTATCGCGCACTCAGTACATCGCGGATTTTTCTGGCTAATATATGTAACTTTATATCGCGGACTCCTCAGTATATCTTGGTTTCTGCAGCCGATAGGTATTTATATTTTTTTAGATTTTTATTTTTCTGTGGGAGGTTTTGGAGGGTAAAACCCGCGATTGTCAAGGGATTACTATGTATATATATATATATACCAAATTAACTAACTAACTAACTAACATATACACACACATACATACAAGGTGCGGTGAATAAATTGTCGTCTATATTACGCAAAATTGAAAATAACACTGACATCTCGTTTTAACAGATATTTACCAAAATTGCATAAAAAATATCTTGAAATACTAAAGAGTAAATTACTTAAATAAAATCGTTATTGGCTTCAACCACGGCCTCCAGACGACTTTGGAAACTCCTGCAACTCTTGTGGACGATCTCCTTGTTTAAGTTGGTGAATGCTGCCATAATCCTTGCCTTCAATTCATCTTTGATGTTATAAGGAGTTTTGTTGGTCTCTCGCTCAACTGCGCCACATACATAATAATGAAGGGGGTAGCAGTCTGGGGAGCTAGGTGGCCAGATGTTAGAGGTGATGTGGTCGCAAAATTTGTCTGACAGTCATAACTGGGTTCTCCTGCTTGTGTGGCAGCCACCCACTTGACCCAGGGCAGCACTACCTCCTCCAGGCACCTGATGTAGGCCTCCGAGTGGGAAGGTGGCTGGAGGTATAACGGCGCCATCGCTAGTTATCACTCCAAATACCTTGATGTTAACTAGATGATTGATTTTCATCACACCCGGTACATGTTTTGGGGACACGGCAAGCCAACGGTTATTCTGTGTGTTCATCATCTGATCCTGGCAGAAATTATTCGCGTCTGAGAAAAACCAAAGCATATTCGATTGGAGGGGATGCTTGTTCAAACAATTCGTAGCGCGGTCTTTCCTCTTGTCCTTGATGGCTTGGGATAAAAACTGGCCTTTTCTCATCTTGTATGAGGAAAACCGAACGGCTTAATGATAAGAAACTCAGTCCCATGTCAGAGTGAGTTTTTCGAACTGCCGTACCTTCGTAATCACCATTACACTCGTCCAACTCCGAATCCTCTGCACTGTTCTCAGATTGACAATCAAACACTCTGAGTTTCCGGCGCGAATAACAAGCAGTACAGCATGTTGTTTCCAAATTTCTGGCAGAGTGAATTGCATCATGGTACTGTTTTTCTCACAGACGATGCCTAACTGACCCTACTATACTGAGCAGTCGATTAAATCAAAACCCAACAATGTCCATGCGTGAAATTAAAAATACAAAATGGCGACAATTTACCTATCGCACATCGTATATATAAAATATAAAGACCTCTGCCGCCTGCGATAGTCAGTGAAATGCAAATGAGATTTTAAAATTTATTCTCTCTGTGCGGTCCGGTACCAAATAATTCATGGTCCGTCTTTGGTCCCCGGGCTCGAGAGTTGGTAACGCAACAAGGTAGGAATTATTGCAGTCAATGTCCTACCTTTATGTTGTTCTGTCAAACACAACACAAATACTCGCTTACACGCACACACACAAACACACACACACACACACACACACACACACACACACACACACACACACACACACAACACACACACAAATTCTTTTCAATTTCGCATGCGTTCATTCACTCGTGCATGTAACAAATGCATAAACACACGCGAACACATTCACTGCCACACACAGACAGTCTCACATACATACGCACACATACGTGTACACTTATATTCACTCCTACACTTAATGATACTATCATATACACACACACACTTAAACTCAGTCACACACAAACACACCACACACGTACAAACGCGCAAACACACACGATCACGCTTCCACTTATACAGACATTCTCACCCACCTATAGCTTCACATATACACACTTCCACACAAACGTATACATAAACTGATTCACACACACACACACATACACACAAACTGATGCACACACATACACACAAATACACACACATACATTTACAGTTGCATGTATTCAGACACTATTATACATCTCCACGTATATACACTCCCACACACTTACACAAAGGGAGGCGCTCAAACACACACATACACACATACACACACACACACACGCATGCACACACATACACACACATACAAATGCACATACACACACACACACAAACACTCACACATGCGCGTGAGAACAATTTCACGCATTTACATATTTCGACACTACCACATACACCTTCACAGTTACACCCATACACAGACATTAGATGCTTTCGCACACATACTCACATACATGCATAGTTACACTCACACACACACATACACGCACACATATACACACACTCAGAAAAACCCATAAAGTCTCACACAATCGAGAGAGAGAGAGAGAGAGAGAGAGAAGGAAAGAGAGAGAAAGGAGGAGGAAGAGAAGGAGGAAAACGAAGAAGAATGAGTTAGAGATTGATGAACATTTAATCGTTAAGCACCGCATGAACTGTCAACCAGTTACATAAATAGGTCGTGTGATTACTGTGTAAGATGGTCTGTAGAGATAATAGACGGATTATCTGGCATCGTACATTAGTTGGAGAGGGAGGATTAGTGTGGTTTAGAGATTACCCGCTCACAATAGCTACAAACATTTGACATAGCGTACTAACGAGGAGTACCTCAACGCGGTTGGTCTATCTGCTAGAAATAGCAATTAGAAATCGGTTAAGATGCAGTTTAGTGTTGTTAAAAGTGAAAATAAATGGCAATAGAAACCGGAAGTAACGTAACGGCCGTGAAATCCCATAGTTTCATTATGTATTATATAACATTAAAACAATGCATACAACGTATCATTTATCTTTTAACTGTTTCAGTTATTTAATTGTGGTCATACTGGGGATTCGTCGAACAGATCTTCTCCGGGACATTTTTAAGCCAAGTACTTATTCTGTCGGTTCTTTTGCCGAACCACAGAGCTACGGAGGTGTAAACACATCATCACTAGTTGTCAGGCGGTGGTGAGGGGAGTAACACATACAAAGACACATGCACATAATTATATACATACATATACATATACGATGGGCTTCTTCCATACTCCGTCTACCAAATCCACTCACAAGGCTTTGGTCGGCACGAGGCTATAGTAGAAGACACTTACCAAAGGTGCCACGCAATCGGACTAAATCCAGAACCATGTAGTTGAGAAGGAAATTTCTTACTATACAGCCACACCTAACGTTTGCACGGTCTCAACCTATTTTGCTACGTATGTTCATACAAATACGATGCGAATAAAGCAACTCCCGTACAGCGTTGTAACCAGAATTTCTTGGCGTGCATCCATCTGTCTTCGAAAGACTGTGTATGGATATTCTCATCGCTGGATCAATAAAATTCAGAGCATCATTCAGAACTTCACAACTGTACATGTTGCCTAGACTGACGTACGGAACTTACATATCAGATTTCAAACGCGTTTCTGGGATCTTTCTGGTTTTCGTAACTGTTTACAATTATCGTTAAAAATTTTTTTTTAATGTATCATATACATGTAATTTTTGACGCTGAATTGGATTTTGTTATTCGTTTATTCCAGAAAAAAAATTTGCAAAAATGTTACAGGTGCTCAAAGTTTGATAATTTTCAGAATTTCCAACCAATCAGAAAACAGCGCGTTCGCTGCCTCTTCCATCATCAGAGTCGGGGAGAATCGGCATGTCAAAGCGTTAAACTAGCTATAGTAAACAGTGAAAAACATGAAAACATTCGCGAGCAAATTAAATATTTAAAAGCTATGAACAAACTAACAGGAGTTGCTAGAAATAACAGTCAAAACATTGCTTAAAACAGACATTTATTTGTTAAAAACCTCAAGAAGAAAAGTTTGTATTACATTCTAGGATTTTATAAAATAAATTTTCTTTCTTATATCTCCTTTTCTACATAAATCCACAAAGATAAGAGTCAACCAAGGGACGGTGTGTCCCACACCAGCGTTTGTTTCCACGCTTTAAAGATGTCCAGGTACTCTCAATTTGTTGATTGCACTGAATTTTGTGGTTACACTCATTGTACGCATGCGCAGTATCCTTGGTTACTATGGAAATAGTGTTCTTCGCAATCAGCTATGCAAAAACGTGTGCTTCTTTGCTTCAGTTACTAAGGAAAAAGAGTTCTTCGCCAGAGTGATGTGTAAAATATGCGCTTCTGATTCGCTAAAATACCCAAAGTTGCAAATTTTAAAGATGCCTCGCCGACCAAACTACCGACAAATACCAATCTTTTGCTAACACTTTGGCCAAAAATTGTGGTTTGTGTAACTGACTAATTTGAATTAAGCGCATCTTTCACTATTTCAATCAACTAATCTAACGATTGATCCGACACCCAAGATATTAATAAAAAATAAAATGAAAAAAAAAACTCTTGATTCTTCCAACAGTTTGCCATTCTTGGTCACTTTCCTTGCCTTCTTTGTCTTCACGAAGTAGATGGGGTTATGGCCGTTGGATAAGGTCTTTCGACTTCCTGATCGGCTTTTGGACCAAATAATGAGGTGATCTCCTTCGATGTTTTCGGAACTGCGCCCGGTAGTATCCTAAGAACAGCGGCTCTCAATGTTTTCTGTTCTCTAACTTTTCAAGCTCTTCTGAGTGGGAAGCCCTTGTAACAATAATTACTGGCACATGGGTGATAATTAAACATTTTTGTGATTTGGAGGTGAGTTCATGAAGGTTTATATATCCACAGAATCCCCTCAGACGACATATCATCAACGGATACATCAGCGCTCTGATCTATGGAAAAGTGTGTGACGCACAAACTGAGTTTGCCTCTTCGATTAGTCCTCAGTGTGAAAAGCAGCACGATTGTACCAAATGATTTCTAAAACTCGATGCAAGGGACCTCACTCCGTAAATCGGTGAGGGATATCTCCAACTATCCTTTCAAGGACACAATGAGAGCCCCAGTATGTTAAGTAAGATGTAGAGGTTTCTTCATTGATTCGAGAAAGCCTTTTCATTAGCTCGAAGGGGTGGGATGAGGAAAAGCCTTCTCTTTGATTGAGCTTCCTCATTGGCTAGTAACGCAACACTATGGATTTAGAAGGCTAAGAATTAGAGGTAAAGTTTTTATTTAGATCATATAACTGATGGCTTCTGCCATAGATTACTTCTCTTTGGTCAAGTTTTGCTAAGGTCAGCTAAAACGAGAAGACACGACGAAGAAATATACTAAAAAATTACGCTATGCCTAACAAAGCGAGATTTTAGTTCACTGTTGAGAGAGATCTATCGATTACTCCACCCATAGTAAGGTGATCATTGCTTAAAACGGATTGGTATTAAGATGTTAATCTTTATCCTTTATTATTGGCCTGGTCAGAATAAACAACACAACATTGTAGCGTTCATCACATTATCTGTTTTGATGTTGAAGATGTTGATTTATTGCAGAGGCAAGAAAATGGTCAAGATATGCAACACCTAAAAGGTAGATTGTGCCAGTAGTTTCAAATAACTGTTCTGGATCGATAACACATTAATTAGATGAATCGCATAAATTTACCGTCCATGGGAGAGCCTTTACGTGATCACCTGAACTGCCAGAAATTGCAGCTAAATCTGTCTCAACATACCCCAGACACATTAAATAGTGTAGTCCTAGGTACGCTATAACTGAAAAAGGAATACTCACGGCTAGATCAAGGATAAACTGGTGCTAAACAAGCACAAAAATGGGAAGAGTCTTGCGTGAAAGCAAGATATCTTTCTCAAACATCTTACATAACTACTTTTCATTTTAATACCGAAAAAATTCAGTACTAAGCACGTCTGGCTATTTCAATAATATTAATTATAAATACTTCATCTTAATAAGTGCTCCATCGTTAACACTTCTTAAATTGTCTTTATTCTAATGCGTCACATAAAGTTTGTTTCCAAATTTTTCATATCTGAACGATCTATAATTTCTTGACAGTCTGTCAGTTCAGTCTTGCTCAATCAATTATTTTTTCTCGCATTTTAGTAAGCAAATTAAGTGTTCTTATACACAGAAATACAAATCGTATTGCAGTTCTGAAAGATCATAATGTCTTCAAGAGTTGGTTAGCACAAATTCTGTTTATTGTTGCTGTTACTGCAACAGCTGGCAGAATCGTTAGCACACTGGGTGAAATGCTTTGCGGAATTTTATCCGTCTTTACGTTCTGAGTTCAAATTCCGTTCGAGGTCAACTTTGCCTTTCATCCTTTTGGGGTCGATATATTAAGTAGCGGGAAAATAATGGGGTCGATGTAATCGACTACTCTTCTCCACAGAAATTTCAGCCCTTGTGCCTTTAGTAGAAGGGATTATCATTATTATTACTATTATTATTATTTTCATTGTCATCTTTCAATTCTGTTTCTATTTCTTGCCGAGTGTGTTCCTGACACCTAGGGCAGAGAAACGCACTGTATACATTGGTAGGCTTTTAAAATAAACACACCAGATTGTTCATTTACAAAGCCATGGGATAGGCAAAATGGGAAAAAAGACAGAGAAAAAGGGAAAAAATTAAAAATTGAAAAAAGTAAACAAAGAAAATAAAGGGGGAAAAAAGGAAAGAAAATTCACAGTGACAATGCTCTCCCTTCTCAGTACGTGTGACGTACCAGTTAAGACAATCTTTTGCACTTCCTTCATGGATGGTAAGGGATCATTCTTAAATAATTTTTAGTTCTTTTTTTATCATTCCAAGTGCTTCTACAATCACTGGAATTTGAATCGTCTTGAGATGCTACATCTTCTCGATTTCAATCTTTATATTTTCTGAGCTTATCAAATTCTTTTGCCGAGATATTATGGTCACAGGGTAAGCTCATGTCAATCAATAAAGAGACTTTATCGTTTTGGTCTTTTGCAACAATATCTGGTTTATTTGCTCAGATGGTCCGGTCTGTACATACTGGGATGTCCCAAAGAATAGTTACATTTTCTCTCTCTCTCTCTTACAGCTTCAGTGTGGTGTTTGTACGATTTGTCAGTAGTTTTGATTTTATAATGGCGACACATTATCCAGTGTAGATATTGGCCAAATCTGCCATGTCTTGATTTGTACTCTACAAGTGCTAAAACCTTACACTCAGACATTAGGTGGTGCATTGTTTCAATCCCATCGTTGCAGTTTCAGCACCTTGGGTCTAATCTATTTTCCATCACATTGGCTTGATAGTTCTGGGTCAAAAGCTCTGATCTTGAGCAGCCAAGATAAAGCCTTCACTCCCTACCTGAGTTCCGTAGCCACTGATGCGTGTGCTTCTGGTCTACGTCAGCTTGTTTGCTACGGATCACATATTTGCAATGCAGAGGTTTTTATTTCCACTTATCAGCCAATTGTCCAAACGCATTTTGCTTTGCTAGTGATTTTACCTTCTTTGCAGCTATAGTTGCAGTACTCTCGGGAATCCGTGGTTCGATTTACGCGAAACTTGATTTATTCCGTTTGTATTCCCGTTTCAGAGGTGCCTTACCTTCAGAGTATTTTCCCATTATGTGCCAATTTGGCTGTATTAAAAAAGTTTAAAATCTATCTAATTTTAGTAAACATGGCAATTTTATCTCAATCATCATGGCCCCCTACTACCCAGGGGCACCTTAAAGTATTCAGATTTGTCCATCTACTTTCTAGTTCAAATCTCAATGGAGCAGTGAGTTGATTTAGTCTTTTAATTAAATACTGGATATATCAAATAATGACTGATAATATACCTATTTCTTTACTACCCACAAGGGGCTCAGAGGGGACAAACAAGGACAGACAAAGGGATTAAGATAATTACATCGACCCCAGTGTGTAACTGGTACTTAATTTATCGACCCCGAAAGGATGAAAGGCAAAGTCGACCTCAGCGGAATTTGAACTCAGAACGTAGCGGCAGACGAAATACGGCTACTCATTTCGCCCGGCGTGCTAACGATTCTGCCAGTTCGCCGCCTTGACTGATAATATACCAATATCAATAACACTATCACTACTAAACCGCAACTTGTGAGTCATATGTGACCCTCAAAGGTACTATGTGTGCCTCCCAAGTTAAAGACTGAGTTTCAGAGCTATTTTTGCTAAATATACCATCCGTGCTTGGATGTTGGTGGTGCTGTATCTGTTGGTATGGGCGTTGAGGTTACCGGTGTTGTTGGTACTGGCGCTGTTGGTGTTGGTGTCATTGGAGGTGGCGATGATGCTGGTGCCGTTACTACTGGCGTTGGTAATAGCACTGTTGTTGTAATGGTCATCGTCGTTGATGGAGGCGCTGTCATTGATGCTATTTCCGATACTGCCATTACTGTCGTTGGTGTTGTTATTATTGTTATTACAGGCGATGATGTAGCCGCTGGTTCTCTTCGTGTCTCTGCTGCTACTATCGGTACTGTCGACCCTGCTGCTGTAGTAGCCGTAGTAGCATCCAGGTTCAATTCCACTGCGTGGCAGCCTGGGCAAGTGTCTTCTACTATAGCCTCGGGCCGACCAAAGCCTTGTGAGTGGATTTGGTAGACTAAAAGAAACCCGTTGTGTGTGTGTGTGTGTATGTATGCAAATATATATATAATATATATATATATACACACCACACACACACTCACATACATACAGACACATTATATATAATATAATGTATATAAGGATATAAGGGGCAAGCGTGGTTGTGTGGTAAGATGTTTGCTTCCTAACCACATGGTCTCAGGTTCAGTCCCACTGCGTGGCACCTTGGGCAAGTGCCTTCTACTATAACCACGATTGGATTAAAAGCCTTGTGAGTGGATTTGGTAGACAGAAACTGAATGAAGTCCGTCGTATATACATGCATACTCACACACACACACACTCTCTCTCTCTCTCTCTCTCTCTCTCTCTCGCACATATGTGTGTGTGTCCGGTGTTGGTGTGTTTACAGCCCTGTAACTTACCGGTTCGGCAAAAAAGACCGACAGAATAAGCACCAGGCTTTAAAATATAAATAAGTACTTGGGGTCGATTCATTCGACTAAAAATTCTGCAAGGCAGTGCCCCAGCCTGGCCGCACTCCAATGACTGAAACAAGTAACAGATATATGATAATAAATAGTATATATACTCACACACATATACAAACGCATGCATACTTAATGCACAAACACACTCGTACATAAGCACAGATGTTTTAGACACTGTTCCAAGTGACCCTTCTATCCATTCAAACGACAATTGTATTATTACCAAAAACACAAATTTACTTTCAACGTCTGCTTTTATTTTATTTTCTCTTTTTCCCTTCTCTCTCTCTCTCTCTCTCTCGCACATATGTGTGTGTGTCCGGTGTTGGTGTGTTTACGGCCCTGTAACTTACCGGTTCGGCAAAAAAGACCGACAGAATAAGCACCAGGCTTTAAAATATAAATAAGTACTTGGGGTCGATTCATTCGACTAAAAATTCTGCAAGGCAGTGCCCCAGCCTGGCCGCACTCCAATGACTGAAACAAGTAACAGATATATGATAATAAATAGTATATATACTCACACACATATACAAACGCATGCATACTTAATGCACAAACACACTCGTACATAAGCACAGATGTTTTAGACACTGTTCCAAGTGACCCTTCTATCCATTCAAACGACAATTGTATTATTACCAAAAACACAA
>NC_042999.1:134563581-134576081 GCF_006345805.1 Octopus sinensis | reverse complement strand
GCAAACTGGCGGTTAGAAGCCTAATGCTAATGTTAATGCTAATGCTGTAGCTATCAATACGTAAATATAGGCCTCAACAGATGGCTTTGTCGAAGGATTTACACTGATGTTAAGATGGTTTTCAAATGAGTATTAGACGGTTTGACTAAGCCGTTTTGGCAAAGCTGTTTTGGTGTCGTATGTTCGGCGTCGCTGATTCGACGCTGACTTATTTGAGATCAGACGTTTCAATGCTTCTCTTGTTCTTTCCCCTTCTCTCTCTCTCTCTCTCTCTCTCTCTCTCTCTCTCCTCTCTCTCTCTCTCCCTCTTTCTCCTTCTGTCTTTCTGTCTCTCTTTATCTTTGTCTGTCTGTCTATCTCTCTCTCTCATCCTTGGTATTTGTATGCGTATATCTCCGCGGGTATGCGCGCGTGCGTTTGTCTCCACTGCCAAAACAGGCTGAATATCCAGTCAGTCGTGCCAAATCGATGGTGTCCAAACAGCCATGCCTAATGGTCTCATTTCATCACCAGAAAAAGTTGGTGACGAAGTGATAGAGGCTTACAAAACTGCCATTTTGAATAAAACTAAGGTAATTTTAAATTTGTAAACTGGTCCAACTTTATGCCGAAGAAATAAGTATCACAGGAATGCAAACTCTATTATTAAAGAGATGATAGAAGACACACACTTTTGATGATATTCCTTTTGCTTAACGGAGTAATTTGTCAATACAAGGACCACTGCTCTATGTGGAAATATATAGAATAAATTATGACGTTTTCGTGCAAGCTGGATCTCAGATTGTACGAACAATCATCAGGTAAACATGTTTCCCTATACTTTTCTTATATACCATAAAAATACTCTAGCAGCAGGCAGAGTAAATACTTGGAACATATTCATGGCCATCGCTTCCCAACTATGTGGTTTGGGGTTTTGTGCAACAGAGGGGAACATTGGGCTAGTGTCCTCTGCCATAGCTCCGGACTAACGAATGCTTTGTTGATTTGATTGACAGAAACTGAAAGAAGACGGTTGAACATACATACATATTTGCATGCATATATGTGTATGTATGTATGTGTGTATGTATGTATGTATGTATGTATGTATGTATGTATGTATGTATGTATGTATGTATATGACTCTTAGAGCTACTGGTAACATGAAACTAGTACAACCCATCTGATAGTCGGGCCATCGGCGGCTAAACCGGCAACCCTACCAAGCCTGTTTAGTAAGTAGGAGGGTTTTCTGTGAATACCCTGCAGGACAAAAAATATTTTTTAAATCCTGTCAAAAGTCGATGAACTCAAAGACCATCCAACACATGAGAGTGAGAAACCTCTAGTACTTATTTAGGTAACGCTCTAGAACAGGCTTGGCCAACTTGAATTACATTGCAGGCCACTTTAATCACAGAAAGGTTTTTGAGGGCCGCTTGTATACTACAGAATTGAAAGCATTTTGCTTTCTCATGCTAGTATTACAATAATGAATGATCATTGATTCAACATGAAATAATATCGTTGCAAAAACAGTAGTATCTTTCTTTTTTACTTTTCATTACAGTTTTTAATTTTTGATACAATTTAAAAAAATGTTTGTTTAAATAAACCCATTTCAAGAAAGCATCAAGTGGGCCTCACGCGACCCGCGGCCAGCCCTGCTCTAGAAGAAAAGTTCGAAATAATACTCGCCTTGTTGCGAAGCTGGAGATCTTGTTATTGCTTGTTTTCGGATCACTCGACTTTGAAAGGTGAGGCTTAGCAATGTTGTGCAAGCTGTTATTGGACTTTAAATTTCAGCACAGGTATTACTGACAGCCGTTTTCTTTAGCATCAAGGAAAGTGATAGTCATGCTCATTTTGACAGTCACCATACATACATATATATATATATATATATATATATATAATATATGTTAATAAAATAGAACATATGCATATATAAAAACATATATGTACGTACCTACCTCAACATGTACATATACACGCATATATGTGTACAGGACACCAAAAAGACGTCGAACACATAGAGAGACGAAAAACATAGACACAAACCAAGGAACAGGACAAGCAAAAAAGAAAAAAGAGATACAGGACAATAAGCACAACGAAAAATCCCCTTCTTCAGTCGCTAAGGTTTCATCTACTCTACGTTTCGAAGGATAAAAGCGAGACCTATACTTCGAAGAAACTTCCTTCCTGCGAAAAGCAAATCAATTAAAATTCTGAGATCTTTTCGCAGAGGGGTAAAAAATGGTAAAAAAAGCAAGACGGTAACGACAGTACAACATATAAACAGTAAAAAAATTATATATAACAGTTGAAAAATAAATATATAACAGTGAGAGACAGGACAAGGAGAACAAGATAAGAAGGGCTGTTTACGCCAGACGAAAAAAGTAATGCAAACGCTGGATTATAGTGGACGACGAGAGAGAAAGAATGTCGACCAGTGGCCTTAGAAGGCGGGCGAGAAAAGACAGGATAGCAGTTACGACGGAAGTATCGTCGCAGATGGACGACGGGAATGGGGGAGGAGGAGCAAGAGGAAGAGAGAGAAGAAGGGGAATGGCGCGAGGAAGACCATGAAGAATGGTGAGGGGGAGAGAGAGAATGAAGAATGAGAGAGAGAGGAAGAGACAAGTTAAGTGAGGGAAAAAGGACGAAAAAGGAATGGGAGAGAAAGAAAGAAAGATGCAGAGTCGCGTGAGAGTTAATATCAAGGCTAACTTGATAAACAGAACAATCTTACTTAATAAGGTGCGTGCGTTTAGTCGTATAATATGTTAATAAAATAGAACATATGCATATATATAAACATATATGTACGTACCTACCTCTACATGTACATATACACGCATATATGTGTACAGGACACCAAAAAGACGTCGAACACATAGAGAGACGAAAAACATAGACACAAACCAAGGAACAGGACAAGCAAAAAAGAAAAAAGAGATACAGGACAATAAGCACAACGAAAAATCCCCTTCTTCAGTCGCTAAGGTTTCATCTACTCTACGTTTCGAAGGATAAAAGCGAGACCTATACTTCGAAGAAACTTCCTTCCTGCGAAAAGCAAATCAATTAAAATTCTGAGATCTTTTCGCAGAGGGTAAAAAAATGGTAAAAAAAGCAAGACGGTAACGACAGTACAAAACATAAACAGTAAAAAAATTATATATAAACAGTTGAAAAATAAATATATAACAGTGAGAGACAGGACAAGGAGAACAAGATAAGAAGGGCTGTTTACGCCAGACGAAAAAAGTAATGCAAACGCTGGATTATAGTGGACGACGAGATATATATATATATATATATATGTATATATATATATATATATATATATAATATATATATATATATATATATATATATAGATATATATATATATATATATATATATATATCATACACATATATATATATCATACACATATATATATATATATGTGTGTGTGTGTGTGTGTGTGTGTGTGTGTGCGAGAGAGTGTTTGTTTGTGTGTGCAATCGCTAGAGTGAAAACGTAGCGTTGCGGTGTTATCTTTTCTTTCTTTTCTTTTATTTGTTTCAGTCATTTGACTGCGGCCATGCTGGAGCACCTCCTCTAGTCGAGCAAATCGACCCCAGGACTTATTCTTTGTAAGCCTAGTAATTATTCTATCGGTCTCTCTTGCCGAATCGTTAAGTGACGGGGACGTAAACACGCCAGCATCGGTTGTCAAGCAATGTTGGGAAGGGGAGGACAAACACAGACACACAAACATACACCCCCATATATATATATATGGTGGTAATGATGTAGCTCAGCCCAAAGTAATCTCTAATCCCACAGATTTGTGATCAAAGTCATTCCTGGTCTGGCAATTTTATCTTTCATTCAGAGATTCTATATCTATTACTTCTCTGATTAATGTCTCCTTCATTCTTTTTTAAGACTGCAGAGAATGGTTTGAAGAAGATTTTCTAAGCCAAGTGATTGCGAAGTAGTTCTCTCGCTGGCTCGTCGATGATAGTGATGATGATAATGATGATGGTGATGATGGTGGTGGTGGTGCTACTGCTGCTGATGGCGGTGGTGGTGATGGTTTTGGCGATAATGATGGTGGTGCTGAATGTGACGGTGATGATGATGATGATGGTGAGTTGGAGGAAGAAAAAGAAGAGGAAGATTAAGAAGAGGAGGAAAATGACAGTGACGATGATGTTGTTGATGATGATGATGTTGGTGATGATGGCGATCAGTCACACCAGGATAAACCAGTGCATGTTGAAAGTATGCAATATGGTCGACAAATAGTGGTGCGAGGCGGGTAGGAGTGATGACGGAGAATGATTGATATAGCCGGAGCACTAGAAACGTCTAGTCTTTGGACGAACAAACTATACTCTTGATCTGGCCATAACCTAAGGTGATAACATGTACAATAACAATAATAGCAAAATGCTACACATTCTTTCCTAATGTGTTCCTTGTAATACACTACCACTTCTATCTTGTCAAATGTCACATTAACTGCATCACTCGTTCCTTTATGTTCTGATCAGTAAAAGACCCACAGGCTATATGTCATTCCTAAGCACAACAATAAATGAAAAGCAACAACAAAAATAAAACTGCATATATATAGATAAGCGGTTTATAAAAAGATTTGTGTACAATAAGGTTCATATGACACATAAAAGAAACCAGAGAAAATAAATACAGCAAGAAAGGATATTGTTGACTCAATGTAAATGATTTCCTACTTAATGTAGACCAGTGGGTTTCAACTATTTTTTTACCTATAGACCCCTTTCATGACAATTCTATTCCGGTGGACCCCCATAGCCGTTCATTGTTTAAAAACTAACTTTATAAACGCTTCTTTCACAGTCGTATTTTGTCTTTCACAAATTACCATGTGTAGGTTGAACTATGTAAAATGTTAAAGAAAGAAACATAACTGTTTCTTGCAATAAACACATCAAAATCAAACTTTTTCATGGACCCTTAAAATACTACTGTGAAATTCTCAACTTAGTATTTTGCTAGCGTGGACTCCCAGAAATCTTGCACGAACTCCCAGGAGTCATATGGACCTGACTGAGAACCACTGCTGTAGGTGGTATTATTTGTAACCGAGAGAACTGACTGAATTCTATAAAAAGAAATAAAAATTATTGGTATGGAAAACTGCGGCGAACAAGTCCACCTTTACAAAAAAAAAACTATTAGCTCCAAACTAGGAAATATATACGCTGAACATTTTCTATTCCGATTATAGACAATTGTGTAATATGGGGTTCTGCTATCATCGTATACTGGATATAGTGGTACTGACATAACTACATAAGAATGCCCCTCCTATCACCTTGTTTCCTCATAATTTTTTTAAAAATGGATATTTTTTTAATGAAATTTTCTACAAACTCGTTTCAGATGGAGTAGATTACAACAATAGCGAAATATGTGGTAAAATGTTTTTCAGAAGTGGGTGAGAGGAATTTTAGATAAGTCACACGCTTCGACTTTGCTTTCTCATACGTTTCGATGATATACATTGCAATTATGCCCAAAGAGAAAAAAAAAGATACATTTGAGAACTATTCCATTTTTTCTTTTCTGGAATGTGTTAAATGAATGTTTCTTTTTAATAAAATGAAAATTTCTGTATGTGTATCATACAAAATAGATATACCAACAAGTTCTTCGGTGATAATTATTTCCAAATTAGGCTGGTGTCTCTGGAAAATTTGATCCGCCTCATCTAGTTCAAGCAGTCTCTCTTCTGTTGCCCCAAATCCACCCCTCTCATAATTCCATAGACTTTACGACTTACTCGTTTGTAGTTCCTTCAACTCCTTCCCTCCTGCCTTTTTGGATCCTCCCCTTGTTTTCAGTTCTGTTAAAACACCTTATTGGAACACCTCCATGGGTTCCACCTACCATAATTCTGATTCTTTCACCTGCACATCTAACAAGATCATCTTTTCACCTAAAATACTCCCTCTGTAATGCTTTGTATATTGGTTAAACTGGTCATAATTTAGATGATTCCTTCACGACAACTTACCGTAATTTTGTTATTTTTGTAAAATCTCAGAAAATAATAAAAAATTCACCTTTTTTATCAAATTATTTTGTTATATTTGTCTATCTATCCAACTGTAAACATTTTAAATATTTCACTAACTTTTTGTTATAACTTGATTTGGCCTTACCCACAGTATTTGTGAACACCATATTTCGCAGAGTGTAGCGTTTTATTTTCCTCTCCAAACTCACGCTCCTTTCGACCTCCATTCACCGGTCTGTACAGTCAGGTACAAATATACACGCAAACAGTCACGCAAACACACAAACGCACGATACGTCGAGAACAACAAAGAATTATTCCACATCTTTCACAGACACAAATACGAACACACATAAACACACACATATGCACACATGCTAACACGCACACAATCACACAATTCCCCATTACAATCCCTTTCATACCCCCATTTAGCCCATCATCCAGCTTTCGAACAGTTAACAAGCAGCATGTAAACCAGTTCTACGAAAGTCTTTATGGCAGGATTGTACTTTTTAAGATTTCTTTATTTCCATTTTCTATTTTCAGTTTTTTCTTCGTCTTTCCTCTTCTTTCTCTCTCACTTTCCAGTCTATAGACTATTCCATAGAAGGAACAATGTCCGAAACGTTGCAATGATTAACTTGATTAACTCTTTTTCTCTGAGAATCCGGTAAATAAGTTTGATTATGAACACGCCCCGTCTATTTGTTTTTTGTCTCTGCCTTTGTAATTCGCAAAGAAAATGCCCCAGCATGACAGCAGTCCAATGACTGAAACAAATAAGCGATAATAGGTATGTATGTATGTATGTATGTATGTATGTATGTATGTATGTATGTATGTATGTATGTATGCATGCATGTATGTATGTATGCATATATGTGTCTGTCTGTGTGTCTGTGTGTCGGTCTGTGTGTCTGTCTGCCTGTCTGTCTCTCTATCCATAACGATTCCGTACTGTTACTGTTTACCTCTCGTTCAGAGATTTAATATAGTTTATTTCTCCTTTTCGAGATCAGCGAGTTTTTCGCTGGAAAAAAACATATAGTATTTTGCGAGTGGAATGAGTTTTTATCAACAGCTGGTCATTATCACACACTGAAGACGTGTAACTATTGAGAAACCCGGGTCTGTGTGTATCACGTAAGGTTGGAGATGGGAGCGATGACCTCCCCTCGCAAATACTAATCGGACAGAGTGTGTCATTAAGCCAGCTGGAGGAGATGTCTTCATGGAGCTAAAAGCAACAGTAAACATCGTCCTCTATGGGATCGCCACATTTAGTTGGCAATATATATTTTACGATTCTGTACTGTTACTGTTTACCTCTCGCTCAGATATTTAATATAGCTATATACATATGCACACACACACACACACACAGACACACACACAAACACACACACATACACACACAGATAGATAGATAGATAGATAGATAGATAGATAGATAGATAGATAGATAGATAGATAGATAGATAGATAGATAGATAGATACATACATACATACATACATACATACATACATACATACATACATACATACATACATACATGCATACACTGCCTAAATACCAATCTTCAGAAATTAAGCTTCTCAAAACCAGATAGGAGAAAACTGATTCGAAGTCTACAGATCCAATCTCTCACTGAAACTAAAAGTCTGTAAAACTTTTCAGAATGTTATAATTTAAATACATATGAGCATGTCTAGATATGCAACTATATATATGAAAATACATACATAAAGCAAAGCATGCAAATCTGCACATATACGTACATGCATACGTTCGTACATACATACATGCATACATACATACGTACATACATACATACATACATACATACATACATACATACATACATACATACATACATACCCTGTTGTTGATGTTGATATTCCAATGAAGGAGCCTTGAATCTAGGTTAGAAACCGTCTCTTTCTCTATTGGCAAGAACTTTTGAAATAAAACTGAATAATTACATACATACATATGAATGTATACATATATGTGTGTATCTGTGTGTATGTGTGTGCGTATCTAAGTGTATAAACGTGTGTATTCATATGCGCTGACGCGCGTGTTTATGTGTGTATGTAATTATACGTGTATATTTGCTTTCATTATTTGATGTATTTGCTGAGTGTCAGCACTGGTCGTGACTAGAGGAAATAATTTCATTATTATGAACATGCAATTGCCTATTGGCCAACTAGTGATAAGGCGGTCTTTCCAGGTTATTTGCGGCTAATGGTTTGAAGTTTATTAACAGAGCGTTTCTTTGATGGTAACAATGCTATATAAATCGGTATTAATGTTGATAAAGCCAGCAGACTGTAGCTGTTTATGCAGTTTCTCACAGATGCAAAGTTAGCAATAACGAACTTAATAAATATATTTATATCTATGTATATTTTTATGTACAGTGTGTGTGTTTTCTGCGTTTGGTCTTGTGTATATGTATACGAAAGCTTAGCCGCTAGTTGTTTTGGAAGCCAGTGTAATCGCAAAGGGCAGGCATGGACATCCTCTCCGTCCTCTTGTCTCTGACACAGGGGAACATCGAGGAAATGACGGATGAAAGGATAGGCAAGTGCACTAGCTGTCAGCTGGAACCCATTTCCAACTGAGTAAACGAATAACTTTAGACAGAACGTGTTGCTAAGTCCATGAATCGAACCCACGACCGTATGATTGTGAGGCCGACTTCCTAAACACTAGGTCATACATACAGTATAAATACATACATATACACAAATAGATACATACATATACTTACATACATACATACGTACATACATACATACATACATACATACATACATACATACATACATACATACATACATACATACATACATACATACATACATACATAGTGGAAATCAGCTACTCAGAGGATGTTAACACATGACTAAAGATTAAAAAAAAAGAGAATACCTACACTGAACTGTTGAGAAATCCACAGTTACTTTACCCAGATTAGAAGTTCAAGTTTACACCAGTAATTATTGGAGCTCTAGGAAATGTAACACACAGCCTAAGTACCAGCCTTGAGAAATTAGGCTTCTGAAAACCAGAAAGGAGTAAGCTGATTCGAAGACTGCAGATCCAAGCCATTACTGGAACTGTAAAAATTTGTAAAATTTTCCAGAAGTTTATCATTTAAGTATATATAAGCAATTCTAGACAGACAACTATATGCATGAAAATACATGCATAAAACAAAACATACTAATCTCCACTGACTCCAAATAGTGCACATATGCAAATGTACGTGATGTTGATATTCCAAAGACGGAATCTCGGATCTTTATTGGCAAGAAATCTTGAAATAAAACTGAATATAGACATACATACATACATACATACATACATACATACATATCAACACATAGGCATATACCCATGCATAACGTTAGATGCCCCAAAATTTATCAAATGAAAATGTTTCGTACTAATATGTCTGGATACATACATATTTGCGCGAGTGTGTGTATGTGTATGTGTGTGAATAAGTGCGTGTTTGTGTGAGTGTGTGTGTAGGCGCATGCGTGGCTGTGTGGTAAGATGCTTGTTTCCCATCGGCAAGTGTCTTCTACTACAGCCTCGAGTCTATAAAGCCTTGTGAGTTGATTTGGTAGAAGTAATATATATATATGTATGTATGTATGTATGTATGTATGTATGTATGTATGTATGTATGTATGTATGTATGTATTTTTGTGTGTGTCTGTGTGTCTGTGTTTCTCCCCTGCCATCGCTTGACAACCGATGCTGGTGTGTTTATGTCCTCGCTAGAATAAGTAGTAGGGTTACAAAAGAGTAAGTCCTGGAGTCGATTTCTTCGACTAAAACCCGTTGAGGCGGTGCTCCAGCATGACTGCAGTTAAATGACTGAAACAAGTAAAAGAGTAAAAGAATATAATATATATATATATGTATGTATGTATGTATGTATGTATGTATGTATGTATGTATGTATGTATGTATGTATTTTTGTGTGTGTCTGTGTGTCTGTGTTTCTCCCCTGCCATCGCTTGACAACCGATGCTGGTGTGTTTATGTCCTCGCTAGAATAAGTAGTAGGGTTACAAAAGAGTAAGTCCTGGAGTCGATTTCTTCGACTAAAACCCGTTGAGGCGGTGCTCCAGCATGACTGCAGTTAAATGACTGAAACAAGTAAAAGAGTAAAAGAATATATATATATATATATATATATACACACACACACACATACGCGGGTCGGCTGAAAATTTCATAGTCTGACCAAGACACTCTCTTGGAATGTGACTAAATGAAATTTATTTTTCAACATAGAACCCCACTTGTGGTCCTCACACTTTTTCAGTCAGTGTTACAATGCTTGGATCCCACTGCTGAAGGAACTTTCATCCTGTTGATCAAAAAACTCAACAGCAGATATGACGCCACCATTAATGCTATACTTTCTTTTCAGCCATGTTGCTACAATTATCTATCTATATGTCTGTCTGTCTGTCTGTCTGTCTGTCTGTCTGTCTATCTATCTATCTATCTATCTATCTATCTATCTATCTATCTATCTATCTATCTATCTATCTATCTATCTATCTATCTATCTATCTATCTATCTATCTTGGTGTATCAAGAAGTACTGTCTCGAAAGTAATGACAGCCTTTGAGAAAGAGAGAAGAATCTCCTCGTCGAAACGAAACTCCGGAAGAAAACCAAAACTTTCAGATAGGGACCGTCGGATTCTTATGTGAATTGTCCGAAAGGGTCACAAAAGTACAGCTCCCAAAATTACTGCAGAGCTTAATGACCACCTCGAGAACCCAGTTTCCCCAAAAACCGTTCGCCGGGAGCTGCACAAAACTGGATTTCAAGGGGGTGCTGCAATCTGAAAACCACTACTTTCAAAAACAAATGTTGTAAACCGTTTAGAGTGGAGTAAAAATCTACGTAATTGGTCCCTAGAGCAGTGGAAGAATGTTATTTCCTCGGCCGAGTCATTCTTTACCTTATTTCCGACCACCGGCCGAGTATACGTGAAGAGACAGCCAAAAGAAGCATTTAACCCAGGATGCCTTCTTCCAACTGTTAAAGATGGAGGAGGATCTGTGATGATCAGGGTGGGGTGTATCTTGGAAATCCACCGGCCCAATGGTTTCCCTTCATGGCAGAATTAATAGTCAAGATTATTTAAGCATTTTATCTGATCAAGCTCGTCCTATGGTTGCGAAACTGTTTCCGGGGGGAAACGCAATCTTTCAGGATGATAATGCACCAATTCATGCAGCTAAAGTTGTTACTGAATAGCATGAGGAACATTCTAGTGAAGTTGAACATCTTATCTGGCCACCAAAGTCCCCAGATCTCAATATTATTGGACATTTATGGTGAATTTTAGAAAAACAAGGAGTCGATATCCTCCACCATCATCACTACAAAGAATGGACAAATATTCCTTTGGAAACATTTCAAACTTTCTACGAGTCCATACCTCGTAGAATTCAGGCTTTAATTACTGCCAAAGGCGGTCCTACCCCACATTAAAATAAATTTGTAAGGTGTTTCCATTATTTTGTGCAACCTCTGTATGTATATATACATATGGCCACAGCTTGTGAGCTGAAACTAGATAAAAATAAAAATTAAAAAAAAATAAAAATATATATATATATATATATATAAAACTGAGCTAGGCATAGGTATAGAAAGTTATTCAAAAGTCATAGCCAAAATGTTTTTGCTCTATTGCCATTATGAAGAATATCATATGGTATGTGCGTACCTTATCTACTGGGACCAACTGGTGATATAGATACACCAGTAAATATCCGATTAAAGACCCTACAATGCAAACTCCATCTTATATGAAGTGGGATCTAATAAATTTGAACCTTGATACTAGAATCACAGAAGAGATTATCAAAAGTAAATGTTTACAATTACATCTCCTCAGAAATTGATAATGAAAAGCAACGAGGCATGCGTTATATCTGGTTACTGAAAAAAAACAAAAACAATTTGAAACATTATGTCCATTAAAACAACATTAAAAGATCAAGACCCCGTAAAATTACAACGACAGATGTGGTCTATGCACTAAGGAGAAAAAGTTTGATCTTAAAACCTTCACGGCACCCTGCGCTATATTCAAATATTAAGTCTTATGCATTCAGAAAACGTAGACACGCAGGGAAATTCATTTTACTTAAAGAGACACAGCCACCTTCACTTATATAAGGTGTTTATACCCAAATGTGGCAAAATATGTGAGTCGACGGTACAAGTATGAACATACCCCCGCACCCGACATTTTCCACACTTACAAACAACATAGATGTTGTTTATCTTCGAATCAAAGTGTAACCACATGCATATTCTTTTTTCATCTTGCCATCGAAATGTAACAAAAGATTTTTTCCCTATATATTTTTCTAATTTACTTCACAA
>NC_042999.1:134551081-134558581 GCF_006345805.1 Octopus sinensis | reverse complement strand
CTCTCTCTCTCTCTCTCTCTCTCTCTCTCATACACACACATACACACACACATACAAACACAAGCACACATACATACACACATACAAACACAAGCACACATACATACACACATGCTTATGCGCAGGCATAAATATGGGCAGACTAACCCACATATAGACAAACAATATGGAGACGAGTGTAACTGCGAAAGTTTAGTGCAACAACGTTTTAAACTACTCGCCTAAAATTCAATATTTAATCTACTCCGGGATCAGGTGGGTGCTACTGTTTTGACTTTTGAAACCGCAGGTCTATGTGTTCTTCCAATACGACTTTCAACATACGAAGGCAAGTAGGGCAGCTATGGCTCATACTAATCATATTTGGATGTGTTTGTGCAAATACTTCTGTTTATGCATCATCAAGCTACTTCGATCGATTAAATAATCACTAAAGCAAAACTCTTAGTAACGAGACGAAATATTTCAGATTCAAATAAAATGTACGATCTCTATGTGATAAATGATATTTTTCGTTTGTAAAAACTAATCCATAGGTGTGAATGGGGTTGGGAGCATATAGTTCTTAAAATACATTGATAATGCATGGTAAAGAAGGAATTCTCTAGAATGTTCTAGAAACTACATTTTCTACAGGTGTTGCAAATCCCTGATTTCTTCTGCCTGTATTTTAATTGCTGTCTTCTATCATCAGATGTTCTGACTGAATATTTATCGGATCGAGCTGACCATTTTGAGTTTCTTCAAGGCCAAGATGCAATGCGTCTCTCGTCATTTAATGTACATTTGTCAACTGCCCCACATCATCTACTTTCAACATCTACTTACATCATCTACTTTCAACACTTAAAGCAGTTTACATTATCACGAGTAAAAAATTTGCTATACTTGGGTAAATCGAAAGGCTATATAGCATCTCCCACGTTTGTTCATCCTTTCTAAGAGCTTAGAACTAATAACTCGATATCATAAAATACAAGACTGTACAAATATTCTAAAGGAAAACATGACTATCTTTTTTTTTATATTCCATAAAGTTCAGTAACTAAAATTTAAAATCCTTCGTTGGTTAGCGAAATTGTCGTTGCCAGCGTGGCACTAGAAAGATTAAGTCGACTTCAATTCCAATGTCGAAATCAGCTTTGAAAATTAAAAAAACAAAACAAAAAAACACACAACTAATAAATAAAACATTTCCTCGCCAAACCAGCAAAATCGAAGTAACAACAATAACAGTGAGAAAACGGCAAAATAAAATGGCGAATATTTGGCGTCTCAAAATGTTAAAAAAGGTCATTTCGCAAGCAGAAAAAATGAACAAATAAAAGAAAAATACAGCAAGCATCTTTGAACAGATCTATTTCCAAAAGGCTTCTCCCTGCTTATTTATAAGTTTATTTAGTTGATTCATTACCTTAGGAGAAAAAACTCATAAATAACCTGGTATTTTATTTCTTTAGATTTTTCAATCATTTTCCTGTTACTTTTTATGGCTTTTTTTTTTCTCGTGTTTTGTAATGTATTATAATGTTCTCGACTGTGATTGTTCTTATTGGGTACCTTCTTCTTCTTCTTCTTCTCTTCTTCTCTTCTTCTTCTTCTTTTCTTCTTCTTCTTCTTCTTCTTCTTCTCTTCTTCTTCTTCTTCTTCTCTTCTTCTTCTTCTTCTTCTTCTTCTTCTTCTTCATCATCATCATCATCATCATCATCATCATCTTCTTCTTCTTCTTCATTTGGTTTAATTAATTGTTTTCAATGGTTTCTTTCTATTTTCTTATTTACTAACTGACAGTGTCGCCCACTCATCTACTCTCACCACAAAACAGAGTTTCGGATGTTCTGATGGTGAGTATACGAGATAAAATATAGAAAAGCGAAAGAGAAATAGTTATTCTTGAAGAAAATTATAGGAAAAAGTGTAGAGTGCTCTAGGTAGAAAAGAGAGACTGGGGTGTAGTCAATTAAATAAGAAGGAAAGGAAAAGAAGGTGAAAATAGGGGAGGAGATGGCAGAGAAATATTAAAAGGAAAAGAGAAGTGAGAATAGAATGAAAGAGGAAGCGATTTGGTTCAAATATAAATGGAGACAAAGAAAGCGATATGTGAGAAAGTAGGAAAGAAAGGAAAAACACAAAAAAGTAAAGAGAAAGAGATAGAAAGAGAGAAAAAGAGGGGGAGAAGGAGAAAGAAAAATAGAAAGCGCAAGAAAGAAATGGAAAGAGAGGGAGACTAGGAATAAGGGAAAGAATTGGTGAAAACAACGTGGAAATGAGCAATAAGCGAGTGCACAAGGGCGGTAGAGCGACGTAAGAGATGTTTGTGGTGTTAGATGGAGCCGAAAGAGTTGTTAGTTGTATGAATTATGATGCCTGTCTTCAAACTGCTAATTATTCAGCTCAGAGCTCGTCTTCAACAGTTGCCACCATTGGACGACTCCTCTTTCTCTCTTAGTAACTGTTTTATCCTCTACGCTTGGTTTTGTAATATAGGGGCGTTAGTTTTCTTATTTTAACAGTTTCGTCTCCGCTCAACATACGGACATATCTACTTATACTCTTACAGTAAATACACGCAATCACATGTATGTATGTATGTATGTATGTATGTATGTATGTATGTATGTATGTATGTATGTATGTATGTATGTATGTATGTATGTATGTATGTGTGTGTGTGTGTGTGTCTGTGTGTGTATGTGTGTGTGTGTAATAAATTTATCTTCCTTTTAAAGCAAATTGTTACTTGCAGTAGATATCTTGGATATAAATTTCTATTTTACTAGTTTTACTGGTGAAATAATACAGTAAGAAATGGAGTTCGAAATAATATTTTTTCCTGAAATAGTGTGGTAAACGCCGTAAAGTAAAATGTAAATCTATGACATGTTGAATAAGCAACACAGTTTCAATTCTCAATTGAAACTTTCATTTTCTCCTTGAAATTTAAAACCGATATTCACGAGGTGTATTGCTGTTATCTATTTCGTTGATCTGGCAGTAACTATTCGTGAACTGCCATTTACGTTACCAGACATAAAATCAAAATCGGAGAACGGTAAATTCATTATAAAAATGAAAGAAACACTGAAAGCTAAAGAAAATAAAAATATGCGCAACACAAATGCGAACCATTTCTCACTGTGTGACAATGTGTTGATGTATGCGGCACTACAAAAGCGTTTATTAAAGGAATTTCATATTGGTCACCCAGCAATTTCGAGAATGAAATCACTAATGAGAAGTATATTGGCTTACAATGGACCGTGACATTGAAAAGTCGGTGAAATCCTGCTGAAGTTGTGCCCTTGCAGCCAAGTCCCCACTAGTAAAATTTCAACTGTGGCCTAATACCGACAGCCCATAGACCAGGCTTCACATAGATCTTGCTGGACCAGTAGATGGCGCGTAATACCTGATTGTAGTAAATAGTTATACTAAATGACCGGAAATATGTAGTTGTAGGTACCAACCTTTTCAGTAACAATAGAATTTCTTCATGAACTTCTTGCAAGATATGGTGTCCCGGACACCATATTATCCGATAATGGTACGCAGTTTACGGCGTATGGATTTTTGGAAAATATACGCAATTGATCGCATCTCTACTCCGCCATATCGCTCAAGATCAAACGGGAAAACGGAACGGTTTGTTGATACATTTAAAAGAGCATTAAAGAAATCAAGAAACGAGCTAGCCGATGACGCAGCATTGACACACTTCTTGAGGGTTCATAGGATAACACCAAACCCAAACAATTGCTCAAGCAAGCCGCCTGCTCGAAAAATAAAGTCAAATTTTCACAAATTTTCAACAAATAGGGAAAACACTAGAAATATGATCAAGTATTTTAATATCGGTGTCAAGGTGATTTTCAAAATACATAAAAACGGAAGAGAAGGTTAGGAGTAGTAACAAAACGAATAGGCAAAATGACGTATGTGATAAGAAACGGAAAATGGAAATACAAAAGACATTTAAACTAGTTAAAAAATAGCTATACAGAAAAAAAGCAAAAGTAATACCCAAGGAAGTGCTCTACGATACCCTTGATGCTCTAACGCCTCAGAAAGTCGAACCTAGGCGTAGCAACACAAGAGGAAACAAACAACGGTTGGAAGTAGTGCCTAAACGGAAGAAATATTCAACCTCCCTAGAGTAGCGTATTGGTTGAGACGGAAGGAGTCGTAAGGAGTCGTTGAGAGTTTGTATTTATTGGAATATAGAAGGATATAAAAGTATTTCAGGCTCGACAGCTGTTTCTCGGGGGCTCGGAATTACGTAATAGCTGTAATGTGGGCAGTTGGAGTGTGTAAAATGTCAAAAATATGCAACCAGCGCTGGATCCATATAAACATTACCGTAAAGCCAGCCTCCGTCTTCGGAGTGGAAAGATTGGCATCTAGCTAGAAACAGCTCTTGGACTCGAAACACCATGCCTATCTCCTTAGTTTGCCTTATACTTTATATACCATGTAAATTTGTTCTGTAAATATCTAAATACACAAATGTTTATCTGAATATTTTCAGCTTGTATTGCTCTCTATATATTTCTCGCTATATATAATTACATGCGTATATAAATGTATTTTGCACACCAAACCTAAGCGTCTTTATTGTCATCACCGCTCCCCCCCCCCCCTCTCTCTCTCTCTATATATATATATATATATATATATATATACATACATACATAGATGGTGGCTGGCCCCTCGTTATCGAGTATGTCCATTGCACGAAGCTTAATCAATGTTGTTATCGTGCAATGCCTGCGCAAGAAGATTTTTTTTAAAGTGAGAAAAGGCTGTGCACTGAGTCAATCCCACTCGCTAAGCTACAGCAGCCATAATCCGAAAAGAAGAACAAGTCAACATCATCGGTAACCACTGAGCCGCAGGTTTTATGTCGGAGTTATCCCAGTTACCTGGGTTACCTTCTCCTAGAAGGATGTCCTAACAAAGGCTAAGAGTCCTTCACTCCCAATGGTTTAATCGCGCGATCGGGTATTCAGTCCGATTATTTCTACGTCCCCGCGCATGATAGAGCCTTAAGGCATTTATTGGATGACCGTTGACTCTCAAGAGTTCCTCCGCCCTGTGACGGGTTTTGTTTTTCATCCCGCAGGGTATCCAATAAACACCCTCTTCACCAAGCAAGCTTGGTGGGGTTGCCGGTTTAGTCGCTGACATATACATACATACATACATACATACATGCACACACACATATATGTGTATGTATGTTTATGTGTATCAGTGTATGTACGTGTATACTCACACATACATACATATGTGTGTATGTATAAATGGTATGTGTATTATGTACATGTATACACACATACACACATATATATATGCATACATATATGTATATATGTGTTGTATATATATATATATATATATATAAATAAATATATATACATAATTATATATATATATATAATATACATAATATATATATATATATAAATACATATATATATATATATATATATATATATATATAATATATATATATATATATATATATATATGCATATATACATACATTGGCCTGCCCGCTTACCCAGCGAGCTGGCGTCATTTGAAGGCTGAAACAATGCGAGCGCATTGTAACCACCGATGTGTAGCAACATCTGATAGCCTGGTCGGTCACGGTGACGGTCACCATGATATACATACATATATTACATGCATGTCACTGAACGTAAACAACATGGAGTACGAAATACGAAAACATGGAATACGAACTTCTTTCAGCGAACAACGAAACATCAAATGGAAAACAAGACAACAGCATAAAGAACAACCCTTCATCAGTTGTCGGCTGCTTTTCTACTCCGTATTTCGAGCAATTCACAACAAGATATGTCTTCGACAAAACAGTTTCTCCCGAAATGAAATTTGGGATTTTGCGGAGGGTCAAAGCTGGTAACAAAAACAGGATAGTGAAAACAAAGAAGGGCTGCTAAGTCTAAACGAGATGAGGTGGATAAACAAGCTCTAACACGAGACAGACAAGAATGTGTCTGATCCCTGCGGCTGATCGGAAGGAAAGAAACTCAAGCGAGGAAAAGAAAGATGGCCGGTGGTCACGTGCGAGCAACGAGGGAGCAAAGGAGGAAGAGTGAGCGAAAGAGAGGGACAGACAGAGAACGGCGAAGGGAGAGGAGAGAAAAGGAATTAGAGAAAGGAAGAGAGAGGAAACGAAAGGGGAAAGGGAAAGAGAAAGAGAAATAGAAAGGAATAGATATAGAACAATAAAGGTCGCATCGAAATTATTAAGATAAAACTTACTTGGAAATAGATGTGTAACGTTCAATTACATAATATATATAATATATATATATATATATATATATATATATATATATATATATATATATATATATATTGTTATATTTCGGAATGGTCATATTGCCAGTTTAGCCAATAAAAACACACGCACTATATATTTGGTGTTATTTTGCTTCAGTGATATTTATTTTTTACATTAATCTTAATCTTATTTCGGCCAAAGTTCTTTCGTCACACTCCTGTGACCGCATCAGTGGTCCTTTGTTTTCTTCTCGCTTATTTGTGATGATTGTGATGGTGCTAGGGAGATCTGCCTGCTTCAGAACTTCCGTGTCTGGGACTTTGTCCTGCCAGCGGATGTGAAGGAGGTTCCGAAGACACCTGAGATGGAAGTGGTTTATCTGGCGCTCGTGCCTTCGGTAAGCAGTCCACGTCTCGCAGCCGTATAGTAGGGTGGTAAGCACGACTGCCCCTCCTGTGACAACTTCGGTCTCACCATCAGTGCCAAGAAAACCGAAGTGATGTTTCAGCCAGCCCCCGGCAAACAATACCATGAGCCTCAGATAAGAGTGAACGGACGGATCCTACGAGTGGTGGAAAACTTCACCTACCTGGGCAGCACTCTCTCCTGCAATGCCAACATAGATGCTGAAACCATCAACAGAATCTCCAAGGCAAGCAGCGCGTTTGGGAGACTGCGAAAGAAAGTCTGGGAGCGGAGAGGAATCAGCCGCAACATATATATATATATATATATTATATATATATATATATATAATATATATATTATATACATATATATATATTATATATACATATAGATATATACATACTTACATATACATGTATATACATATGCATATATGGGCACAGGACGTTACAGAACGAAAACAGTATGAAATACGAAAACATGGAATACGAACCTTTTTGCGAACAAAAAAAAACAATTGGAAAATAAGACTAGCAACATAATATATATATATGTGTATGTATGTGTGTGTGGTGTGTGTGTGTGTGTGTGTGTGTGTGTGTGTGTGTGTGTGTGTGTGTGTGTGTGTGTGTGTGTAGAATGTGCAGCATGGCTAAATGATTGGGAAGTTCGCTTCGCTACCCTGAGGTCCTGATTTGAGTCTCACTCTACGGCAGTTTGCTATTTTCCCCTACCTTCAACTCGAAACTTACCTGGCAAGTGAAGTTGGTAGAGGCTAA
>NC_042999.1:134541081-134546081 GCF_006345805.1 Octopus sinensis | reverse complement strand
CTATACTGTACACGTAAGCATAAAAAAAAAATGGATCTTCTCTGTTTGGCTTCCATTTTCCATATTCTTCAATTGTTGTTCCAATTGATTTCATATTTGGTGTGTCGATGTAGTGTTGCGGGGTAATCACTGACATGAAATTCATTTTCGCCATAAATCAATAAATGAAATGTTAATAGCTTTTAAAGTTTTCTAATTTTGGGTAATTTTGCCAGTCGAAGGCCACAGACCAATAGGTGGCTGTTTCTATCGTAAGAAGCCAAGCTTTTACCAAGGTGCTTACCCACGCGGTCATTTTGCGCTTACTGAATGCTTAAATTATGAGGTATGAGGTGGTCGTGAGATATGCTAAAAATAATAGCTAAATAGGCCTTAAATCACGCACCAAAATTTTTTTGTGTTTTTGCATAGTCGTGCGAATTCTCCTGTGTAGAATACAAATTCGCAAAAATTTTCTAAAAATTACACAAAATAAAAAATGTTATGAGTCCTTATATGATGCGCATAAAGCAGAATTCCACCAATATTTCATTTGTTTACAGTTGACAACACGTGCAGTCATACACAAACTGACAGCTTCCAAATCCTGTTTTTTGCCTGGGTAAAAATGATCAAACTTTGAACTTCTGTAACTTTTACAAAAATATAAATTTCCAGGAAAAGTAAATTAGCCCCTGAGTAAATTAGCATGGAAAATTACGCCAAAATACCAAATTTTAAGATTTTCTCTAAACTTTAAAATTTCCACAGGTACAACTAAACAGAAAAGATCCTAAAAAATTAGCATATTCGAGATACAGATTACTGGCATTAATTCGTGTCATCATCTGCGAGACACACATTAGTTAGTTTAGTGTGAACGCCTACTCGGGCACAGTGTAGTACTTCTACTCAGTGATTCTCTTATTATTTCGCCCGGAACTGGGATCTCAATTAATATATCAATGAAGCAGTCTTGTACATCGCATACTCTGTTCATCATACAATATAAAGTCTACAGAAACGTTATAATTCTGGCACAAAATCATTGCTAATCTGCTATGGTGGTTCCTGAATATATTAACCAGAAAATATTTCAGTCTCATAAGCTATTGACCCTTTACAAGTGTCAAGTGTGACCTGTGTTCATATATTTGTGATAATGCTGTCGCTATAGTAACTAATAGCCTAGACTACATGAATGTAAAGCTCATTCAGCTGATTTACCATATTCACTCACCAACACATTGGCTCACCAATAATCTGCTTCTCTCGTTTTCCTCTTTTATGGCTTTCACAATGTCCTTTGTTTCTCTAAGCAATCTAGCTTCTTATCATTTTCAATTAAACCCACTAAATGCACTCGTCTTCTTTCTTCTCATTACCTTACACTATCTCACCCACCATCCAAATCTCATGCTAAACACATCAGCCCTCATTTCTCATACAAATGTTGCTCATCAGATGTACAAACTGAACACCAATCAACTATATTAATCTTTCCCCTGAGGAGGGAACTACAAAGGTCATGCGTACTGTCATCACAGTCTGCTTCTATGACCAAATTGCTAAATATATCGATAATCACTTATCATATATCATTAACGACTTGGTGGGATTTGAACTCAGAACATACACGTGCAAAATTAAGAATGCATCTATGTGATCCCTATGTGTCTTTCACATTGTGTCGGAATGCTATAATAGATGGTATATTTTGTGAAAATATTCGTTAACTTTAATGTGTAAATGTCATTTAGTCGGACCATCGTGTGCTTCCACGCACTGGTACAATAACTTATAAACAATGTAGTACTATAATGTATTAGTCCTTTTGTTCTTTTCCCCAATTCATTCTGAATCCTAATGATCTACATGGCTTACTGCTTACTCCCTTATTTTGTAAGTTAAGCAACAGAGAAAGATTTTCCTCGTTGAATAAGACGTCGGTTTATTACAAGTAACTTTTAACACATGATTTCAATTCGACACTGAAAGCCAACGAATCATTCACCCAATAAACAGTACTAGTGTCACTAGGAGCTTTGAATTGTTCATACCCTGTGGCATCTATTTAACACTTTAGCTTTTAAACTGGCTATATCGGGCTCACTCCTACCTGTTTTATGTTCAAACTAGCCAGGTCCAGCTCCACACCCTTAGCCTACAATGTCATTCTGAAAATAAATAATCATTTCTTCAATATTTCGAAGTTAAGCGACAAAGCATGATTATTTCTAAACAATCTGAATAAATTAATAGTATATTTGACAGAGTGATCTGAATACAAGGAGTTCAAGTCAAGTGATTTCAAAACCATTGGAGAAATTCATGCCGTGGCTATAAATACAAAACAATGCCAAGAACAAGATACGAACGACCCTCTACCGAGTGTGACTCGGTACTATATATGTAGTCGCTAGTTGACATTGACACCCTCTCGGTCTTTCTACACTTAACCCACTCGAACATTGTTCAAGGACTCAGCATACCCAGAATGGAACTTACAACCTTATGATCATGAGCCTAACACCTCTATTACTAATCTATGCACATCCATGTTGTTTTAGGTACATTGTCTATCTTTTACCTTTTACTTATTTCAGTTAATGGACTGCGGCCATATTGGGGCAACACCTTTAAGGGTTTAGTCGAGCAAATCGACCCAAATACTTATTATTTAAAAAAAATCTGCTTCTTATTCTACAGGTCTTTGTGCTGAACCGCTAAATTAGGGTATATATAAATCAACACCGGTTGTCAAGCGGTGGTGTCGGACAAAGACAAACACAAAGATCTACACACTCATACACACACGTATACATACGGTGGGTTTCCCTACACTCTCTGTCAACCAAATTTGCCCACAGGGTATTAGTCGGACCGGGACTATTGTAGAAGGTACTTACCCAAGGTACCACACTGTGGAAGAGAATTCGAAACCACATGGTTGCAAAGCTTGCTTCTTAACTACACAGCTAGGTGCAAGGGGGCGAAAACAGAACAGATGGGTTAATCATGAGTAGAGCGCTTTTTATCATAGATTTATGCGATTAACGTTGACTCGGAGCTCACCAATAATATCGGGTATCCCGAAAGAATGATAACCAGATTGGGCAATTTGAGATTCAGTCCCAAACAGCAATTGTTCCTGTAATGAGCCACCTAGTCCTTCTAAAGTTGCCACTCATTCACCAACCTTTCATAAGAGTGTTAGTGTTTCATAGATAAATGAAAATGCTTAAGATGGATGAGTCTGTGTGGATGACAAAGGGAATTTAACAGTCTCTTCAGTGTAAATTAATGTCGCATTATGAAGGACACATGCCCTCAGCAAGAAGAAAACTAGGGAAAACAATAGGGAGATGTCAAATGAAAGATAGTTATTTAGGAAGAGAAAGATGTGAAACTAACAATGACAATAGCTAGAGAAGGTGGAAGGTTAGTATCAAGATAGCTCGCCTCTGTGTTGCTATAAAAATAATAAATACAGCTCAACACACACAGTTCAGTCATGACATGCTAAATTAACAAATGTGATTTCTCCACCCTCTGGCTATTGGAGAGAAGGGAGACCGCTTGTTCCAACTGAGCGGCTACCGCTAATCATATGAACGCAAATGCATACATATCTACATCAAACACTCACACGCACACACACATAGATACATACATGCATATATATATATACATACATATATGCACACACACACACACATACACACACACACACACACACACACACACACACGCACACACACACACACACACACAAACACACACATATATATATCCAATTGCTGTTTTTACTGAGATCTCCCTTTTTAGTAGAAGAAATAGCTATAACCCTTTGACTGCTATTTCTAAATTCGGTATGTGGTAAGGCAATTCGTTGCTAAACCCTTATTGCTTAGTATTACTTAAATTTTCCTCGAATGAGGCTTTTACATGCCGAAGACTACTTGGTGTAATTGATAATTATTCCAAATTAATTAATTTCACCCTTCATTATTACGGATAACCATATTTTATCTCAGTAGATGACCACAGCATCTTGTTTTGGCTACACGCGGGTGGGAAGGGGCTGTTGACACAATCGTTTCATTCACAAATTTGAATTCGGTGATACTAGTTGCGGATTCTAGCTCGCTCTGATACTGAGTTGAGTTGGTGCCTCCTAGTATCTCAAAATTCAATATATAATCATTTATGATTATAGTATTCTACGCTGAAGAGAAAAGAAGTTTCGGTAAGATAGAATTATTTAATATTTAATATTTAATTCTTATGCTTTCCTAAAAACTTGATTTCGAAACGTACGTCCGTAGATAACTTTAAAAATGTTGATAGATTGCAGTTAATTCATTCTCTCTTACCTGTTTGTGTCAGCCTTCTAATTGCTGTTTTTACTGAGATCTCCCTTTTTAGTAGAAGAAATAGCTATAACCCTTTGACTGCTATTTCTAAATTCGGTATGTGGTAAGGCAATTCGTTGCTAAACCCTTATTGCTTAGTATTACTTAAATTTTCCTCGAATGAGGCTTTTACATGCCGAAGACTACTTGGTGTAATTGATAATTATTCCAAATTAATTAATTTCACCCTTCATTATTACGGATAACCATATTTTATCTCAGTAGATGACCACAGCATCTTGTTTTGGCTACACGCGGGTGGGAAGGGGCTGTTGACACAATCGTTTCATTCACAAATTTGAATTCGGTGATACTAGTTGCGGATTCTAGCTCGCTCTGATACTGAGTTGAGTTGGTGCCTCCTAGTATCTCAAAATTCAATATATAATCATTTATGATTATAGTATTCTACGCTGAAGAGAAAAGAAGTTTCGGTAAGATAGAATTATTTAATATTTAATATTTAATTCTTATGCTTTCCTAAAAACTTGATTTCGAAACGTACGTCCGTAGATAACTTTAAAAATGTTTGATAGATTGCAGTTAATTCATTCTCTCTTACCTGTTTGTGTCAGCCTTCCAATTGCTGTTTTTACTGAGATCTCC
>NC_042999.1:134521081-134536081 GCF_006345805.1 Octopus sinensis | reverse complement strand
ATAAACAGGATACCATCCAATCTAATCAAGCAGTAACTGGGGCAAGGCACAACGGTCAGACAATAAATAATAACAGAGGCGATGTAGGCATTCGTCACCTCTGCCCAAGAAATGAAGTGTTTTGCACGGCCAGTTAGTGAATCGAAATTTCATCTATCTATCTATCTATCTATCTGTCTATCTATCTATCTATCTATCTATCTATCTATCTATCTATCTATCTATCTATCTATCTATCTATCTATATTTATATACATACATACGTACATGCATACGTATACATAAACACACACACACACACACATCAACTGTAATGCTATATAAGTGACCCAATGTTTGAAACCACTTCAGAAACTTTGACAAGTCTTTTGTTGTGAACCTGTTAAAACTTGAAATATCTATTTAGCTTCATAGACCAGAAGATAACATCTTTAATCCTACTTTATATATTGAGTTCAATACCCATCTGTGTACATAAGTTCTATATGTAAATATGCATGCATATTTAGGCGCAGGAGTGGCTGTGTGGTAAGTAGCTTGCTAACCTCACTGACAGAAGAGTGACTTTGCCTACCGTACTACGGTTTGGACGCGTTTTTTTCCCGGTAAGAGTTTTGCTGTGTTGTTAATTGTTGAATTCCTACTACTGAAAATTTGCCTTTAAACGTTGCTGAACTGTCTTGTTCTCCGATTTTACCGGGAAATAATTGAATAATTTCTTACCGTTGAACTGTTAGCCACTGTGGCTTTTTATTTACGTGACTATACATAGTCCTGCCAGACTATTTTCGTGCCCCTCCCCCGAATGGGGGTGGGAATTGGAATTTTTGAACTGCTTTTTTGAACTACTTTGGAAGAAAAACTTTCTATAGGTTTCCCAGTTTTGTGGGAAACCAATACTCGTAATTTTTGTGTTGTCTAATTTCAACAGAATAATGTCTGTTGAAATTTTTCACGAAAGTAGTGCTCTTGAGGAGAGCAATGTTAAAAAATTTTCTGAGGTAGCCGCAGTGGCTACCGAGAAAATTGACATCGATGTCAACCAGCTCGTCGAGCTATTTAAAAAAATGCAAGAGGAGGGTGGTGATGTTAAAATATCACCCTCCGCCAGTATCGTAGAGACCGAGAAGCGGACCGTAGTGTTTAAAACTTTCTGTCCACAAAGCAGAAGGTTCAAACACTTTGAAAAAAGTACCATCGAGAAATGCCTGTCCCCGATTTGGAAGGACATCGTGTACGTCGCCAGGGGACGGGCATATGGCACTGTGGATGTCCGCTTCTCGGGGGAAGAAATGGCCCGCGGGCATTCTGTAAACCCCCTAAAAACCAAGGAGGTGGTACTTTTTCCAAGCTATAGGGGACGCAGGTCGTCCCGGGTCAGGATTGTAGAAGCCCCGCCGGAAGTAGATCCGGTAGAGGTAGTGGCCGCCCTATTATATAAAAGGGCGGACAAAATAAAAATACTAGAAGTAACATGCTCTACCCCTCGATTTTGGCTCGGGCGTAACATTAATATATTAATTCAAGGAACAGCGGAGGACCTACAGCTCCTTCCTGAGAGGGTGCTCGTGGGCGAGAACGTAGCCCTCAGGGTACAGGTCGAAGGCCGAAAACCCACCTGTTACGCCTGCGGCAAAAAGGGCCACATTCGTGTAGACTGTCCAGACAAGCAAAAGAAACCGCAGACACCAGGCCCCTCAGATAATAAAAAAGTCCCTACCCTTGCAAACACACCTACCCCTACAAAAACAAAAAATCCCACTCCTGCTGTTACGGTGCCAACCCCAAAACAGACTGAAGAAAAAACCAGCCCTCGCACTCACAAACCCCTACACTATTAAAACCTCCCACCCCCCTAAAAACTGCGGCGCCTACCGAACAAACTATTGCTACCCCAGACGATACCATGGAGGTATCAGAGGGGGGATTTACACCAGTTCGTAAAAGAATTCGTGCAGCATCCCCGTCCACATCCCCTACAAAAAATAATAAAAACAAAGACACACCACAGACACGGAAAAAAAAATCCCGCTCAACTGGCCCAGAAAAAGAAGACAAAAAAGAAAATGAACTCATATTAATTGAATTCGACACACAAGACAAATACATAAACGATATTGTGGTTCAGCATCAGTCAGCAAGACTGTACAACAAATACAAAGATCGAAATAGACACGCGTGGATTGCGGAAACAACGTTCAAACAATTAAAAGACAGACACACAAACGCCATCCGGCATGTCGCGAACTTGCCGGACTATCTGAAGAAAGAGGAGAAAGAAGGGGCCCACAAACGTGTGGTGAGGTCGGCCCCCACCTCTCCAACGAAATGTAAGTAGAACTTTTACTTTTTGTAATGGCTTCGCTTAACCTTGGTTGTTTAAATGTGCGTGGTCTGAGTTCGAAGTGGAAGCAGGCTTGTTTCCTCGACGACCTCAGATCACATGATATACATGTGATGGTTGCTACAGAGACCAAGCTGGACAGCCTACAAACCTTCTCGCCTCTCCTGAATGGCTACGAGAAAATCATGTCTCCTGGCCAGACCGGAGGGCGAGGGGGCGTAGTGGTACTGATCCGTAAAGACTTGGCTCTACAGACAAGTACAGTCTATGTAGACCCAGAAGGTGGGCTGGTCGACCTTGATATGACATACAGCAGTAAGGCCTTCAGGTTGATCGGACTCTATGCACCTTGTGCTAGAGGTTTCCAAACTGATTTTTATCGGCGCCTAGAGGGCTTTCTCGTGACGTCGAAGACTTTAGTGATATTAGGGGACTTTAATGCTATCGTTGACGTACACATCGATAGCGTTGGCTCGATCTATAGGAAAGTGAACTCACGTCTCGTGGATCTGCTTAAGCGGTTTCAGCTAGCAGATCGTTACAGACTTGACCATCCGAACGTCCCAGAGTGGACCTGGATGAGTGGCGACGGAAGGTTCAAGTCTTATCTAGACAGGATAGTGATAAGAACTAGAGATAAGTCTAGTTTTAGTTGTCCACAGCTCGTCCAGGTGCCCTATACTGACCATAGAATGGTCACGTGTAGACTGGACATAGATAGCACACTTAAGATAGGAACCGGCTACTGGAAGCTGAACAAGTCTATTTTGACACGCGAGGCATACCGTAGCCGGATTAAGGTGTTAGTGCAGAGGGCGTTAACCGGAGCCGTGGTTAATAACCGGTGGTGGTTCACCCTCAAAAGATCCATTCGATTCGAGTCCATTAGATTTAGTAAACAACTACGACTAGATAGGGCTAGAATAGAAGGGCAACTAGTTAAGAACTTAGAGGAGGCGTTGAGGTTGGGCTCTGCATCTCACATTTTAGCGGCGAAAACGGCATTAGACCGTTACCTCAAAACCAAACATGAGGGATGTAGAGTCCGGGCTAAAGAACGAGCATTGGGCCGTGAGGGAACTAATGTTGCCGGATGGGCCCGTACGATAGAAACACAGCGTGGAAACGATGCCACAATTGGGTCTCTTGTTGATGAAAACGGATGCACGATCAAGAAGCGGGACGAGATGTGTGAGGCACTTCACAAGCACTTCGCCGAGTTGTTCGGGAGGTGCGGGACGCTGGATCATGGTGAGGCCCTTAGGGACTTCCTGTCTGGTGGCCCGCGCCTCTCGACACGAGAGGCTGAGTGCTGTGAAGGGCCAATCACAGCCGAGGAAGTAATCGAGGTGTTGGGCAAGTGCCCCGGGGAGAAGTCGCCGGGTCTCGATGGTCTGCCCTATGAATTTTATAGAAGTATGCCAGACTTGTTCGGGCACCTGCTGGCTAGCGTCTACGTCAACTGGCAGCAGAATGGGAGAATTCCCAAGTCTGCGAGCCGGGGGGCGGTGACGTTGATCAGGAAGGATCCGAACAAGGGGGACGAGATAGGGAACTTCAGGCCCATAACTCTGTTAAACACAGAGTTAAAGATTCTGGCCAAGGTGCTAGCAAAAAGGTTGGCGCGGGTCGTGGACAAACTTGTCGGGGAAGCGCAAACGTGCGCTATCCCCGGCAGAACGATCCACGACAATCTCCACCTTATACGCTACTCCTTAGAGAGGGTGGGGAAGCTTTCTGGCGCAGGGGGAGCACTGGTACATTTAGACCAGTCCAAAGCATTTGATAGGGTCGACCATTGGTACCTGGCGGCGGTCCTCGGAGAGGCTGGCCTAGGCCCGACCTTTTCAGGTTGGATCGCTGCTTTGTATAGCGACATCGAGTCTGTAGTCAAAGTGAACGGTTCCTTTTCGAAGCCGTTCAGGATCGAGCGTTCAGTTCGTCAAGGGTGTCCCCTGTCCTCGCTCCTATACGTATTGGCTCTTGAGCCTTTGCTGCGGAAGTTGGAGGCACTAGTGGGCGCGCCGCATGATCTATGGTGTGGAAGAGGAGCTACGGCGTATGCGGATGACACCTCCATCATCGTGGCAGACGAAGGCCAGCTTCCAGTGGTGGAAGAGGCCATCAAAAGCTACGAGGCGGTGGCAGGAGCAAAGGTTAACAAGGACAAGTCGGTCGGTTTGCAACTCGGCACCTGGAGGGGCAAGCCGATGCCGTCCAATAACGTCGTAGGGCGTTGGACGGAAGGTCCTGTTAAGCTGCTCGGAGTCTGGTTCGGGCCAGACCTCCAGATTGAGAAAAATTGGAGTGAGGTGGCCAACAAGGTGACCGCTCTAACCCAGACCTGGTCTGGGCGGGCGTTATCCCTGCTAGGGAAGGCGGATGTGGTGCAGATGTTTATAGCATCAGTAATCACCTACCGTCTGACCGTGGTGCCTTGCCCCGATTTGTGGCTGAACAAGTTGGAGAGAATCCTTTTCCGATTTTTGTGGAAAGGAGGAAAGCCACTTGTAAAGCGCTCTGTCTGCTGCCAGAAACCGCTAAAGGGTGGGCTAGGGATGCTTTGGCTGAGGATGCGAAAACTCGCGTTAAGGTTGAGGCACCTCTGGCTTTACCTGGATGGAGAGCAGGTGTGGTCACTGCACGTCCGGTTCTACCTTCCCCAGTTAACATCCCTAACGGACATCGGTGCATGGATCAAGCGGAGACCTAAACTGAGTGAATGGCATTTGGAGTGCCGTCAGGCGCTCCAGCTACTATCTCGGGTGGGCAACGCCGGCAACAGGAGTTCCACCACGGATTTCTATAGTGGGTTAGTGGAGATTAAGTCCGAAGACGCCTTGGGGGAGACCCTGGGCTACGATGAAAATCAGTTGGTCAACCTGTTCCGGAGGACGTTCGGGCCGGGGTATCTGGATAATTACCAGAAATCCCTGGCCTGGCAGTGTTTCCGTGCGGCTTACCTGTTCGCGACAAGCTGTCAAGGCACGGTAGTGCCGTCTCGCCGACATGCCCGCAATGTGAGCAGGATAGGGAGACCGTCTTGCACGCATTCGTGGAGTGTCCGGAGTTATCGGGACTGATAGCTTTTGTTGAACAACTGTTGTCAGTGATGGGAAGAGTACAGCTATCAGCTGAGTCTATCATCGAGACTGTGCCGCCCCCTTTCCTTAACAGGGAAAGAAAGGCTTGTTTTTTCTGTGTAGTAGCCATACTGAAAGAAACAGTATGGAAGACGCGTACGAAAGGTATAGTGACAGGCACCTTTGTCTCCGGCCAGGGGTTGATTAACTTTTTTAGTTACCACCTCAGTAGCAAAATCAGGCTGGAGAAGAGGTGTCTGTCACGAGATATGTTTGCGAAAAGATGGAAGCCTGTGGCATACAAGATGGGTATGTTTGGCACCAGGTAAGTGTGACCGGATCAGAAAGTAAAGGTTTACCCGGATGGCTGGGTGTCCGTCCTTCGACATGATCATTAATATTTTAAAACATTGCCTTCGTAAAATTCATTGTTTATAATCTTATCCGTAATTTCATTCGAAAATTGTAACTGTGTTAAGCTACTTCACCCTTTATATTTGTCTGTCCTTGTTTGTCCCCTCTTTGTAAATGCCTAAATGGCAAATTATATGAAATAAAGTAGCTTGCTAACCAACCACATGATTCCGGGTTCAGTCCCATTGCGTGGCATCTTGGGCAAGTGTCTTCTACTATAGCCCCGGGCCGACCAATGCCTTGTGAGTGGATTTAGTAGACGGAAACTGAAAGAAGCCTGTCGTATTTATGTATATATATGTATGTGTGTGTGTTTGAGTGTCTGTGTTTGTCCCCTAGCATTGCTCGACAACCGATGCTGATGTGTTTACGTCCCCGTTACTTAGCGGTTTGGCAAAAGAGACCGATAGAATAAGTACTGGGCTTACAAAGAATAAGTTCCGGGGTCGATTTGCTCGACTAAAGGCGGTGCTCCAGTATGGCTGCTGTCAAATGACTGAAACAAGTAAAAGAGTAAAAGAGAATATTAGTTCGATGTTACAAACGGGAAATGAACTAAATATATAAAGCAAAGTTACAGATATCTTCTTAGTGTATGTGTGTATGTTTGTGTTTGCATGTACACACATGCACACTCATGCACACTCATGCATGAATTGCATTCCGTCGGTTACGACGACGCGGGGTTCCAGTTGATCCGATCATCCGGAACAGCCTGCTTATTAAATTAACGTGCAAGTGGCTGAGAACTCCACAGACCCGCGCACCCTTGATGTAGATCTCAAGGATTCAGAATGTGACAGAGATGTCCCCTTTGTAATACAGGTACAACTCATGTTTTTTTCAGCTGAATAGACTGGAGCAATGTGAAATAATATGCCTTGCTCAACGCATCGCTAGGAATCGACCTTACGACCGTGATCTGAATATCCTAACCGCTAAGCTACGCGCATACACGCACGCACGCACGCACGCACGCACGCACGCACGCACGCACGCACGCACGCACGCACGCACGCACGCACGCACGACGCACGCACGCACGTACGCACACACACACACACACACACACGTACGTACGTACATACATACATTCATACTTACAGACAGACAGTCAGAAAGACAGGTAGATAGATAGATAGATAGATAAATAGATAAGTTTCTTTATTGGTCACACAGGGCTGCACACAGATGGGACAAGTTACAAGGTAGAACTTTTCTTTTGGGGGATGAAAAAAGCAAAAAACAAAAGAAACAAAAAAGGGGGGTGGTAGCGTGGGTTTTCGATCAAGAGGGATCGTAAAAGGGAAGAAAAGAACAAAAAAATAAATAAAAAATAAATAAAATAAAAAAAGAAAAAGAAAAAAAGAAAAGGAAAAGGAACAAAAGAAAAGAGAAATGAAAAAAGAAGAAAAAAGGGGAAAAAAAGGGAAAGAGGGGGAAAAAAACGATCAATAGGGATCGTGTATCACAGTGTTATGATATATGGTTTAAAGGGAAAGCAAGTAAGGTTTATCCGTGGGAAGAAAAGCCTACGAAAAAGACCACGGTAACCTTGGTCAATATTGTTATATGTTACCACATTTGTTTGCAAGTGGGTAACCCTCTGTTTTCAATTTCTGGGTTCATAGGATTATGCTCAAGGAGGCTTCGTCATTCATACGTGCCATCCTTGCTACATTCACCCATCTTTTTTTAAAACATTCGCTAGACAAAACTTGCCTCTCTACTCTCACTTTCCTTTTCAAGTGGTACTTGAAGAAGTTGATGAGAGATTGACCAGAGAAGAAAGTGTTTGTCTCCAATCCTTTTCACCTGTTCACCGTCGTCTACGAAGAGCCTGAGATGTCGCAGTCTCAGCGCGTGTCTGCGCATCATCAACCACGGCATGCCCAGTCCTCCTTTTAACGGGTGTTGACAGCATATGGATCGCCTGACCATCGGGACGCATCCTTTCCACAAGAAGCGAAAGAGAATGCGTTGTAGTTTGGTGATGGTAGGGTCGGGACAAGGTACGACGGTCAGGCGGTAGTAGATGACGGACGCGATGTACGTGTTCGCCACCTCCGCCCGACCTTTTAGGGACAGTTTCCTCTCAGCCCATTGCCGGGCGAGAGTGACCACCCTACTCGTTATCTCGTTCCAGTTCTTCTCCACTTGGAGGTCCGGACCAAACCAGACCCCGAGCAACTCAACCGGGCTGTCGGTCCAGCGTCCCACGACGGAGGCGCTGGTGGACGGCATGGGCTTGCTTCTCCAGGTGCCTAGTCGCAAGCCCACTGACTTTTCCCGGTTGATTTTCGCTTCTGTCACCGCTTCGTAGTTTTTCAGTGTCTCGCCGACCTGCTCGATGAGCTCGTGGCTAGACACTATGACGGTGACGTCGTCCGCGTATGCAGACACGCTCGTCCCGCATCCCAGTTCTCGCGGGATGCCCCTCAAAGTTGCCAGTTTCCGCAATAATGGCTCGAGAGTCAATACGTATAGAAGCGATGAGAGGGGACATCCCTGACGGACCGAACGTGCGATGTCGAAGGGTCTCGATAGATGTCCATTCACGCGAATTACCGAACGGATGCCTCTGTACAAAGCGGCTATCCAGCCGCGGAAGACGGGACCGAAGCCAGCCGCTCTGAGGACCGCCTCCAAGTATCGATGGTCTACCCTATCGAAAGCTTTCGATTGATCCAAATTGATCAGCGCCCCACCCATGCCAGGTTCGTTAACTACCCTGTCTATGATGTAGCGCATCAGGTGGAGGTTGTCATGGATGGTCCGGCCCGGCACGGCGCATGTTTGCCATCGCATTCTGCCATCGCGTCCTGCACTTCCGCCGCCGTGATGGCACCTTCGCAGCACCCTGCCTTTCTTGTTGAGAGTCGTGGTAGGCTATGTAGGTAGGCACTGAAGTCCACCCTACGTTCTTGCCCTCCCCTCGTCCCGAACAGTCGGGCAAAATGCTGCTGAAAGGCCTCACACATTTTACTTGGCTCGAGCAATTCGCGACCCTGTTCAGGGACCGAATGGTGGCTTTGTTGCCCTGTTGCGCCTCTGCCACCCGGGCCTCTCTCGCGGCTCCAACACCTTCGTTCCTTAGAGCACGCATCCTAGCTCTGACAGCACATCCTTCGTGTTTGGCGTTGAAGTGTTGAAATAGATAGATAGATAGATGGATGGATGGATGGACATAGCTGTAGATGCATACATATATCGACAGGCAGAGATAAGTAATGAAAAAGGGGAGGGAGGCGGAGGCGGAGAGAGGGAGAGAAAGAGAGAAGAAGAAGGGGAAGAAGAAGAAGAAGGAGAAGAAGAGGAAGAGGAAGAGGAAGGAGAAGAAGAAGAGGAAGAAGAAGAAGAGGAAGAGGAAGGAGAAGAGGAAGAAGAGGAAGAAGAAGAAGAGGAAGAAAAGGATGAAGTAGAAGAAGAAGAAGAAGAGGAGGAAGAAGAAGAAGTAGAAGAGGAGGAGGAAGAAGAAGAAGTAGAAGAAAAGGATGAAGAAGTAGAAGAAGAAGAAGAAGAAGAAGGGGAAGTAGTAGTAGTAGTAGTAGTAGTAGCTGTAGTAGTAGTGAAGGTAGGAGACAAAAAAACAATACATACTGAAAACAAAACTATGAGGGCAAATTTATTTGTTTGAGTAGTAGAATTAAAGGATTAAAATGGATTTTAGTAGGATTGGTGAATATTTTAGGGTTCATGCCCTGTGTAAGGAAAGAAAATAATTGTTGAATCGTAACAGTACGGTCGGCTGAATCATCTGGAACACAATATATAAGGAACAGGTCAGAATTTGTATTGTTGCTGTTATTTTGTCCCGGGTAACTCTAATCGAGCAGACCTACGCTTTAAAGAGGTTCTAGCTATGACATAGTGTAATCCAAATTACATTAACCACCGGTACTTTTATTAGAAATTAGAAAGATGTTCACACAATGAACATCTGACTGCGAATAGTAGCAGTTCAGGCAACTTTTTAACCCTTTCGTTTCGATATTTCTCTTGAAAAATATTGCCTTTGTTTCAATTAATTTTGAAAATTATAGATAATTGGGTAAAATAACTTTGTCTATATTAAGCTGGTTACTTGAAGATAAATTGACGTAGTTTTGATAGTTTTCAATTTTTGGGGAAGCACTCCGTCGGTTATAACGATGAGGGTTCCGGTTGATCCGAATCAACGGAACAGCCTGCTCGTGAAATTAACGTGTAAGTGGCTGAGCACTCCACAGACACGTGTACCCTTAACGTAGTTCTCGGGGATATTCAGTGTGACACAGAGTGACAAGGCCGGCCCTTTGAAATACAGGTACAACAGAAACAGGAAGTAAGAGTGAGAGAAAGTTGTGGTGAAAGAGTACAGCAGGGATCACCACCATCCCCTGCCGGAGCCTCGTGGAGCTTTAGGTGTTTTCGCTCAATAAACACTCACAACGCCCGGTCTGGGAATCGAAACCGCGATCCTATGACCGCGAGTCCGCTGCCCTAACCACTGGGCCATTGCGCCTCCACAGTTTTCAATTAGACCATCTTAAAACAGAAAGTTTGTATCATAGAACCAAGCAAGCGGGTTGATATCAAAAGGGTTAAACAATTTTGTGAACTTGAGAAGGCTGTTCAATTATGTTTCTTTCTGTAAATTCATTTCATTGCTTTATGGTATTTCTACATTATTCTAAATATAACACGTTTGTGGCATATACATACTGAGGTGTTATTGACTTGCTTGTTAAGTCTTTTGTCTGAGTCTATTGTGTCACACCATAGGAAAGTGTTGGTATGATGTATCGTTTGTGAACAGGCCTTTTAAGGTGTATGGGTATTTTGCTTTCAAGAATGGAACTTTCTGTGGTGTCGGTGGAGAGGACGACAGATAAGGGAGGGCGGAAGTAGGGCTTGCAGGGCACATGTGCGGCAGGAAGCGGAAGCGGTCAAGCAGCACGCACGTGTGGGATCAAAGAGGCCGGCAGTTCGAGCTGAGACGACGAAGCGACTGGACGCACTGAATTTAGTAAGAGAGATCTGATCTTCTCCGAGGTAAGACCTGTTGTATTTCCTTCTCCTTTCTGTTGTCCTCTTCATCCGTCACACTACACTTTCCCTTTCGAATCCCTGCTTGTTCTAGGCAACTCGACTTTCCGTTATTTATTATTTACTTCAGTGTGCTGTTACAAGCTGGCCAACGTAGGTATAATCATTTACTATCTGAAGGGATGTTTCTTAAACTTTCACACCGGAATCTTCATCTATCGGTTTGCAGAACATTATTTCGTTATTCTTCCCATGTTCATTCTTAGCCCGGTAGCCAAGAATATTGATTTCAAATTTTGGCACAAGGCCAGCAGTTTGGGGTAAGGGGTAAGTCGATTACATTGATCCCAGTGTTCAACTGCTACTTATTTTACCAGCTTCGAAAGAATCAAAAGCAAACGCAATTTGAACTTAGAAGGTAATGTATTTCTTTACTGCCCACAAGGAGTTAAACATAGAGGGGACAAACAAGGACAGACAAAGGGATTAAGTTAATTACATCGACCCCAGTTGGAAACTGGTACTTTATTTATCGACCCCGAAAGGATGAAAGGCAAAGTCGACCTCGGCGGAATTTGAACTCAGAAAGTAACGGCAGACGAAATACGGCTACGCATTTCGCCCGGCGTGCTAACGTTTCTGCCAGCTCGCTGCCTTCCTACAGCCAACAATATTAATTGGGATCGCATAAATGGCAGTCCTATATATCATACAGCTGAAGATATTCAAGAGAACCTGATATTTTCACGTGCAAGGTCATGTATAATAGTTTCATTCTCCTGTAACTTCTCTTTCAAATTTCCTATATTTAACATTGACAAAACGGCATATATTTTTCCATCGCTATAAGCATCATCTTAACTGCATGCAACGTTCTAGAAGGCCTGTCTAAATATATAGGTCATTACTCTTGTGTTTAAGGCAGAATGTGTTCCGAGCTGGCAGAAACGTTAGCACGCCGGGCGAAATGCTTAGCGGTATTTCGTCTGCCGTTACGTTCTGAGTTCAAATTCCGCCGAGGTCGACTTTACCTTTCATCCTTTTGGGGTCGATAAATTAAGTACCAGTTACGCACTGGGGTCGATGTAATCGACTTAATCCGTTTGCCTGTCCTTGTTCGTCCACTCTGTCTTTAGCCCCTTGTGGGTAGTAAAGAAATGAGTATTTCGTCTGCCGCTACGTTCTGAGTTCAAATTCCGCCGAGGTCGACTTTGCCTTTCCTCCTTTCGGGGTCGATAAATTAAGTACCAGTTACGCACTGGGATCGATATAATCGACTTAATCTGTTTTTCTGTCTTTGTTTGTCCTCTCTGTGTTTAGCCCCTTGTGGGTAGTAAAGAAATAACTATTTCGTCTGCCGCTACGTTTTGAGTTCAAATTCCGCCGAGGTCAACTTTGCCTTTCATCCTTTCGGGGTCGATTATACGCATGCAGAAGTCGGCTGTCATTTCCACCTATTCGCAGCATTGGAGAAGTCTCTGGGGAAAAAATACTTTCGGTCGATAATTTAATTAAGCACGTTTTTTCTTTCCTCGGTTGTTATTAGAATTGCTAGCATTATTTGTTAATAAAATACTTTTTAGAAACGACGGCTGCATAATTCGGAAATCTACGCCCGTCATTTTCTAAGATTGTCCGTCGTTTTCTAATATAAGATTGTCGTGCATATGGATCGCAAGGAATGAGATTCACAAACGGAAACGAAAAGGAGTGAAAAAGAGAGGACGCGAGAAAAACCAAATACTGTCATATAAAAAAAGATGGGGAGAAAGAGAGGTAGTTAGGGTCTATCGATATGTGTGAGTGAGAAGAGGGAGAGATGGACAGAGCAGGAAGAGAAAGAGGAATCATTACTCCCATTACATTCTTCAATGTGAAGTTCGATGGTATTTTACAATGTTGCATTTTAGATGTTTCAAACTCTTTTTGCTAGAAATAGCAGCGAAATCTCTCTCTTTCTCTCCATCTCTGTTTGTCTCTCTGTATGTTTGTCTCTCTCTCTCTCTCTCTCTCAGCCTGTCTGTCTGTCTCTCGCTCAGACAGTCTGTCTATTTATATTCATATCTGTGCATCTATGTAACTATCTAGCAAACGATCACTCAGATATGGATACAAAAAAAGAAAAAGAAACGAAAGAATAAATAGAAGAAAGAGAGCGAGAAGGAAACAAGCCTCTGTCTGTGAATTATGCTTGATATCAAACGATGAATATATATGAAAATGCAAGTATTGTTAGAGACAATATGAAATCTATGGACACATTAATTGATGCTCACACTAATGCCATTACTAAACGTAGCATTTGAATTAGGAATTACGCGATGTGATCAAACAGCTTTACATCAATTGGATAGATACAGTTGGAGTCAATTACACAAGATAAATTCTTGGATCAACTGATGTAACCACATATCTAAAGGATATCCTTTAAAGGAATACTTAAAGAAGACTTTCATCTCAAAAATATCGTTTATACTTATTCTACATTTCTCGATTGTAGAATTTCCTATTATTTCCTCCAAATTTGCGATCGGCATCCCAAAATTACAAGTCAGCCATGTCTATCTATCTATCTATCTATCTATCTATCTATCTATCTATCTATCTATCTATCTATCTATCTATCTGTCTGTCTGTCTGTCTGTCTGTCTGTCTGTTGTCTGTCTGTCTGTCTGTCTGTCTTCTCTATCTATCTATCTATCCATCTTTTTTTAATTTTTTTTTGTTTTTGTTTTTGTTTTTGTTCTTTTCTTCCCTTTTACGATCCCTCTTGATCGAAAACCTACGCCACCCCTTTTTTTTTCTTTTGTTTTTTGTTCTCTTCATCCCCCAAAAGAAAAGCTCTACCTTGTAACTTGTCCCATCTGTGTGCAGCCCTGTGTGGCCAATAAAGAAACTTATCTATCTGTCTGTCTATCTATTTGTCTGTCTGTTAGTGTTCTGTAATAAAATTTGTTGCACGCATACACAAACACGTGCTCAGCTCCCACCCCCACACATATATACGGCGGGCTTCTTTCACTTTCCATCTACCAAATCCACTCACAAGGGTTTGGTCGGCATGAGGCTATAGTTGAAGACATTCTAGTGGGACAGAACCCGGAACCATTTAGTATAACATGCGCTGATAAATATATACATTCTTGATTTTGCGAATATTTACGCATGCTTTCTTTCCATTGAAAACTTTACAGGAGATTTAAAACGAGAGAAGGTTAAATAAAGAGTTAGAAACTAGAAAGACATGCTAATAGGTTAAACAGAAACTAAAGCTACAGAGATGGGGAAAACGAAATAGAGAGTGTCTAAATGAGAGTTAAAGAAATAAATATATAGAATGATAGTCGCTGGAAGAAAGTTGGGTGAGGAAAGGGAAGGGGATCCGTTCAATTGCTACAAATAACACAGGTATTTCAAAGAATCAATGAATATACATACATATACATACACACACATACATACGCATGTACACACATATTAATACATATACATATGTATGTATGCATGTATGTATGGCGGTACCCCAGCATGGCCACAGCTCATAAGCTGAAACTGGAAAAATCAAAATCAAAAAAATCAAATCATATATATATATATAATATATATATATATATATGTATGTATGTATGTATATTTGTATGTATAAAATGAATTTAAAATATACAAATTCGATAAAATATAAACCACAATACGGCTTAATAGTCAAACAAACCACTTGTTTTGGCGATTTGGTGGAAAACGAACGAGACTAAGGTTTCCAGTATTGATCTATAAAATCCGTTGGAAGCGTCAGGAATTAGCTAGTTTTATCTTCTGTAGCTGTTCCCTCTCTCTCTCTCTCTCTTGATTTTGATATCATTGTAATTCGGTTCTTTTGTTCTGCTCTTGGCAAGACGCACGCAAAGTTCATTGCAAAGTTTGAACATTTCATCAAGGCGGTTTGGAGGTAAAAAAAAAACAAAAAAAAAAACAGGAAAAGAAGAGCATAGACTGGACGTTATACAATAATGCACAACATGAAATAAAGGCAGTAATACATGTGAATTGTATCGTGTGTTCAGCTGCATGTATATGTATTTAAGCATGTAGATGTATATGATTGTGTGGGTGTTTTTTTAATGTATGTATAAA
>NC_042999.1:134493581-134516081 GCF_006345805.1 Octopus sinensis | reverse complement strand
TTTTTCTAAGCCAAATTTCATGCTTATTTCTTTGGTAAATCCACGTACTATCTGTAGTAATGTTTCCAGTTGTTTATCATTTGTAATGTACAGTTTTAGATCGTCCATATATAAGAGGTGGCTGATTGTTTTGCCGTAACAGTTGTATCCACATCCAGTTCTATTTAGCATGTCAGATAGAGGTGTCAGTGCCAAGCAGAAAAGAAGTGGAGAGAGCATGTCTCCCTGGAATATTCCTCTTCTAATGGAGATGGCATTAGTTTTTATGAGTCCCTCTTTTGTCCGGAGCTGTAGTACTGTCTGCCATTTATTCATGGAATGTTTTATATATTTTATGATTATTGGTGCTACCTTGTTCATGGTTAGTGTTTCTAGGATCTATGTGTGGGGAATACTATCAAAAGCATTTCGTTAATAATCCAGGCCTTACTTAGACCCTTATTCTTTCTGCTGCTGTCTTCAGTTATGGCTTTATTGATCAGTAGCTGATCTTTACAGCCGTATCAGCCCTTGCAGCATCCGTTCTGCTCTTCTGGAAACAGGTTGTTTTCTTCCAGATGTTTGCTCATTCTTTGCGATATTATTGCAGTAAAGGCTTTGTAAATTGTAGGGAGACAAGTTATCGGTCTATAGTTTTGTGGGTTTGCCACAAAACTAGTGCGTATGTTTATTATTGGCGTAATGACCCCCACCCCAACTCCATCCAAGATAAAAACAAAATTTGTTTCAACACACGAGTTCATATCAAGAATCTTGCAAAGTAAATACAAAGACGAAATATTTATAAATACACTTACAGAGAAAGACAGAAAGACAGAGACAGAAATAGAATCAAGTATGCAGATTTAGGAGGAATTTAGAAGACAATTATAAAATCTGCCAACGCGTAAAATATTTATTGATATCAAAGTGTTAAATGAACGCTGAATTGTCTTTCGTTTTTGTTTTAAACATGTCACATAGGGTAGAGATGGACATTCAAATATGACCCTGTCGAGTTATATGTCATCTGCTGTCAGCAAATAAAATTTGATTTCATTATTAAAGTAAACTGTGTGAAACACACGAGTCAGTTCGTACATCTGCACCCAAAAGCATCACGAGTGTGACGAGGGTGCAGTGTTAAAATTTATTTTGCAACTAATAACTGTGCATGTGAATGTGTGTACATGTAAGTGTTCATACTTAGAGTCATACACTGGCACACACATATTACAAATATATATATATATGTATATATGTATATATATATATATATATATATATAGATATATATTATATATATATATATATAATATATAATATATACATGCACAACAGAGAGCATAATGGTAAATGCACGAATCCCACAGGATATTTTGGGTCATGACTGACGAGGAAAAAATAAGCTGCGAATATTCCGTGTATCCTGTATTTGCCTAAATTTCCCGTCCGTTAAATTTTCGTCTAGTTTTCCGTTTGCTCTGCTTTTTTCTCCTCGTTGGAGAAATATATATATATAGTTAATCAAACATAAAAGAAAACACAACAACGCAAGGACTTGGAACAAGTATAGTGTTATAGGACGCTCAAGAGAGGAAAGAAAGAAGGAGGATTTAACGTTTCGAGCGGAGCTCTTCGTCAGAAACATAGAAAAAGGAAAGGTCCAAGGAAGGGAAGACGGAGAAAGAAAATCGCCAACGATACACACGCGGTCACATATTGAATATATATATATACATACACACACACATACATACATACATATATATATATATATATATATATAATATATATATATATATAAAAGCCTTTGAGCTTTTGTTTGTCCCCACCGTTTGACAATCAAGGTAGGTTTATTTACGTGCCCATAACTTAACGGTTAACCAAATAGAGAATGACAGAATATGCACCAGACTTAAAAATAAGTATTGTGGTCAATTTGTTCGGCTAAGCAGTTCAAGGCAGTGCTCAAGAATGGCCGAAGTTCAATGACTAAAAATGTAAAATTTTGAATATGCATGTGCATAATATATATGTGCGTGTGTATATGGATATATTATGTTCGCTTTATGCATGCGTATAAACACACACACACACACACATGCATAGCTATGTGTAGGTGTGAGAGAGAAAAGTTTGAGAGAAAGATTAAGAGAGAGAGAGAGAGAGAGACTGAGAAAGAAAGAAAGAAAGAAAGAAAGAAAGTGAGAAAGAAAGGAAGAAAGAAAGAAAGAAAGTGAGAAAGAAAGGAAGAAAGAAAGAAAGAAGAAAGAAAGATAGTGTGGAGGGAGCGATGACATCTAAGTGTAGTTCCTGTAAATTATGACACCTGCTGCAGTCTGTTGTAATTCTACGACCGTACTGTACTCAACGCCCTGAAATAGAGTAGTCTCTAGTTGTCATATTATTTTGGTATTAGTAACAGTTACTGACTTACTTATACACTCTCCCTCATAACATTCCGGTCTCCCTCACTGTCTCTTACTCTTCCACTTTAATTTTTTCTTTTTCTTTTTCTCTTTCTTTTTCTCGCTTTCTCTTTCTCACGCACACGCACACATACATACACAAATACACACGCAACTGCACAGACACACATACACACACACACACACACACATAATACGTACATACATATATACACACAAGCATACATACAAACCTATACATACATACATACATACATACATACATACATACATACATACATACATACATATATACATATATACATACATACATAACATACTACGTATGTTACAAACACACGCATAGGCTTCCACACAGGTTCCGTTAACAAATTTCGCTCCCAAAGCATTGGTCAGCTTAAAGCAGCTATAGTAGAATATAGTTGACCAACATGGAACACTGCAAGCTAAACCCAACCCATGTAATTGATATTAAGAGAGATGGAAGTGTCGGTGGCCCGCAGACGCAGGTGTGAAGGGATGCAAAAACAAAATTTACTCTTCTTCCAGAGACTGAGAATGCCTGCTATATATGGCACTATATATTGGCGGCGAGCTGGCAGACACGTTAGCGCGCCGAGCGAAATGCTTAGCGGTATTTCGTCTGTTGTTACGTTCTGAGTTCAAATTCCGCCGAGGTCAACTTTACCTTTCATCCTTTCGGGGTCGATAAATTAAGTACCAGTTACGCACTGGGGTCGATGTAATCGACTTAATACCTATGTCTGTCCTTGTTTGTCTCCTCTGTGTTTAGCCCCTTGTGGGTAATAAAGAAATAGGTATTTCGTCTGTTGTTACGTTCTGAGTTCAAATTCCGCCGAGGTCAACTTTACCTTTCATCCTTTCGGGGACAATAAATAAAGTACCAGTTTCGCTCTGGGGGCGATATAATCGACTCAATCCCTTTGTCTGTCCTTATTTGTTCCCTTTATGTTTAGCCCCTTCTGGGCAGTAAAGAAATATATATATGCCACTTCTTAAACATACGGCCACGCGTGCACACATACGCACACAAACACATGCAAATATATAGGTATATACACATGCATATACACATTTGCATGCTAACTAACACATACACACATACATACACATGCACACACATACCAACCCCCCGCACACATTATATGTATGTATGAAAGTATTTTTGAGTGTACACACGTGCGCACACACATACACATACATATCCACGCGCACACACTCACAAATTGCATTTATGTGCATGTACGCGTGCGTGTATGTGAATATAGCACATTACCATTTTTGGTTTCTATTTTAATTTAATTATATATTTTATCTTTAGTTCCTGGGAAAATTTTTCATTCCGTTTCAGTTTCAGCTTTAAAAATAGAATAACAACAAAACGAAAAGCACAGATATGCACACACACACACTACACACACACACACACACACACACACACACACACACACACACACACACACACACACACACACACACACACATGTATTTATTAAGCGAGAAACAGACGTAAGAAATAAAACCTTAATCAAAGCGCAACAATAACTCCTCCCACTTCACTCAAACTCACACTATTCCCACCTCTTCTAACCCCTGTTGACTCCAACCTAACCTCGCTGCCTCGTCACATCTGTCTTTGAAACTTTCCCACAGTTTTACGATGACAATGTCTTTGTCTAAACGGGCAGTATTGCTGGTTGTACTTTGAGCCATTTCTAAACAGTTCACAGATCACCGCGAATGATCGTCTGGTGCTGTTAAAATGTTGCAGACAACCTGCACCCAATGCCAGATGTTATTCGTTTATTTATATTTATGATTGTTTCTTTTTATTCAATTTTAAATATAAGGCGCAGGCGTAACCATGTGATAAGAACTTTGTTCACAACCACATGGTTCCGGGTTTTGTGCAATTGCGTGGCACTTCGGGCAAACGTCTTTTACTATAGCCTGGAGCTGACCAAAGCCTTGTCAGTGGATTTGATAGACGGAAACTGAAAGAAGCCCATCATGTGTATATATATATATATATATATATATATATATATATATACACGTGTGTGTCTCTGTGTGCGTGTTTGAGCGATATTTATGTCTGTGTCTGGCCACATCATCGCTTGAGACTTCAACGGGCTCTTACAAGCCCTGGGTACAAAGAAAAATCACTTGCCAGGGTATAAATTTCTATTAGTTCTCCAAAGAATTTCATCTATTCTAAAATTTAATGGAGACATTCAATATTACCGATAGCTGATCTCTATAGCAGTAGGTAAGCTACACAGTGATAGTGAATCTACCCATCCAACAGAGTAATATCAGATTTATTGCATTTGACCCGGATTTTCAGCTGTTATAGGAATATTAAACGAATATTCCTCATTTGGATACATTTTGGTTTTGGTGTGCCTTTGGAATGGCCATGAAATCAAAACTTGCAGACAACATTGTAAATGGTTTTAGCAACAATATATCTCATGAGTATTTCATACCTTGCGGGTATTTTTGGACAGTTGCTAAAGATGTGATAACTGTCACACTCATACAATCGATATTCATTTTGCTTAGGGGCATCCTTATCTTATTGATGAAGTATTTAGAATCTCCTGTACCTTAGCAACAAAGGTGCGCCTTTCAAGGTGTGATGTGACGCGTCTACTACAATTCTAAGGCTACTTTTTCATGCCAATGTTTTAGTATAACGTAATACATACGTTCGTACATACGTATGTACGTTCGTAGTATGTATGTATGTATGTATGTATGTATGTGTGTGTGTCTATGTGTATGAATGTATGTGTGTAAGTATATGTATGTAATGATATCATTTAACACTTAGAAAAATCGAACGACACTTATGCATCGCTAATTTCTTAGGATCTTTAGATTTTAAGCAAATTTGAGTTGTTTTCAAAAAGATTTTTTTTAGAAGCTCAAATATATTTTTAATTTCCACTCTTCTCAGTTGGGGAGCACGCAACCAGCCATAATGTTTTCATCTTTGGATTGTTGTTTCAAAAAATTTCGTTTCAGAATTCTATTTCAAAATAATAATAATAATAATAATAATAATAATAATAATAATAATAATAATAATAATAATAATAATAATAATAATAATAAAAAGATGGTATAGGCACATGCCAGAAATGGTCACTGAAAATGAAAAACCAACCATACATACTACGAGATATGCCAATACACAGATAGAGAGGGAAATTTAAGCCAATAAATCGGATATAGTTGTCAGAAATCATCAAGAAAAAAAGATGTTTTCTAATCGATGTATCGATACCAACAGATGACAATGTTTCTCTAAAAGAGACGAAGAAACTTGCAAAATACAAAGACCTGCAAATAGAGGTAAATCGAATGTGGATTCTGAAAACAGAAATAATTCATATCATGGTAGGCGCAATAAGTATGATTTTAAAAAAACATTCACACAAATACATAAAAAAACACCAGGACTAACAAGTATATATAACATACAGAAAATAGCACTACTAGGAACCGCACACATCCTACATAAAACACTTTCAATGCAGTAAAAATAAGAGCATCACAACAAACCAACGCACATACCCAAGGCACACAGTAACTTAGCCATGTCATGGATCGACTATCATAAGGCATACGATACGAGCCCACATTCTTGGATTATGGAATGTATGAACCTATTTGGTATTGCATCGAATGGTAAGATACGACCAAAGAATGAAGAGATACCAGCAGAATGGGTTATTCAGAGTAGATCAGAAAAGATTCTACAAAGAAATAAATGGAGAATGTACAGATGAAAAGTTGATACCAGATAACATTGAAGTTAAAGGTTTTGGAGTGACATCTGGAACAAAGACAAGGAGTACAATAAGGATGCTGAATGGTTGCAAGAACTGAAATACCGCTAAGTATTTCCCCCGGCGTGCTAACGTTTCTGCCAGCTCGCCGCCTTTTGTGTTTCTTTTGCAATATACTTCATATGTACAGTATTCTCCTAGAATAAATAAAAGTTGATATTTTAGCTGGCGCTCCGTCGGTTACGTCGAGGAGTGTTCCAATTGATCCTATCAACGAAACAGCCTGCTTGTGAAATTGACGTGCAAGTGGCTGAGCACTCCTCAAACAAGCGAACTCTGAACGTAGTACTCAAGGAGGTTCAGCGTAACACATATTGTGGCAAGGCTGGTCTTTTCTTATACAGCTCATATTTACCAGCTGAGTGGACTGAAACAACATGAAATAAAGTGTCATGCTCAATAAAGAGCACACCGCATGGAATCGAACTCACTCTTTGAGCCGAATACCCTGACCACTAAGCTACGCGCCTTCACAATATAACAGGAGAAATATAATCAAAGAGCCTTTTAGGGGCTCAAAAAAATCTAAAGATTTATAAATAATATTCGTAGTTGAATTATGTATGGTCTTTAATGGGTTAACATATAAGAAAATGTGATATTTAGTTTGATAGTTTACCGATGTTTCGTTCAGAAGTTTCACCATAATTGAAATAAATAACGTTGCGACATTAACGACAATTCCAGGTAACGCCAGGTATTTAGTCTAGTCATGTGTATAATAAGCAACACAGACTGTTTGTTCATGAGAGAGGGAGGGAGAGAAGGGAGAGAGACAGACAAAGAAAGAGACAGAGGCAGAGAGAGAGAGAGAGAGTAAGAGAGTAAGAGAGGCACATAGACAGACAGAGAAGGAGAAAGAAGTTTGTGTGAATGTGTGTATGTGTGTGTGTGTGACAGAGAGAGAGAGAGAGAGAGAGAGAGAATTATTCATCGGTTTATCCCTGTTATACTTGTAATCCTATATTTTATATACGCCTTTGCACCTGTTTCTCTATATATGTTTTTAAATACCTGTGTCTGAAAACAGGATTATTCAATATTTATTATTTCTTGAATTACTTAGCATTCTATTTCTTTAATTACATTGTCCATGAAGATTATTACGGATTTCCTTTCTGTCTAATTAGGTCCAGCACCTTTCAAATTTAATCCGCAATAGCTTAACCTTATATTTGATTAATTTCTTAATCTTTGATTTCTAAATATTAGATTTTCCCGTAGTTTATTATTTATATAATTACCATAATTATTTTTATGATTAATTCTTTTCGTTTCTTCGTGATCATGTTATATTTCATACATTTTATTAGATTTATAATTTACCCCTCCACTCTTTTGTATATATAGGTAACACTCTTAGTCGCGATAACAAAGGGATGTGGGTTCGTGTCCCACGCGGATAGGAAAGCCTCCTTTTTTTCTGTCGAGGGCTTATATACCCCGTTATTAGACTATTTTCCTTAGTTATTGCATAGTGATCACCATAAGCTTTAAGCTTATATAAAAAATACCATTATTATTATTTAGGGGATTGTAAAATACGGCGCCGTATAACAAAACCATTTGCACTGAAATATATATTTTTATATATTCTATATTTTATATCTTTTACTTTTATTTTTCCACGCCTGTTAGAGTAACTTCCCTTTCTTCAACGGTTCTTTATAGCGTTCTTGTCTTAATAACTGATGAAAAATGCCTAGAAGATTTCTGCTCCGTTATTTGAAACTCTGAGTATTATTATGACAACTTGCTGATTGTCCTATATTTTATATATATTGGGTTGGCAACTAAGTCTCTGCCGTTTTTTAAAATTTTGGAATTTATTGCGTTTTTAAATTTTCGAAACTATTTTTTTCGAGAATTCTATTTTTGGATCATTTTGGAATCTGTTTTGTCTTTTGTTTGTTTGTTTCTTTTTTCCTAGTTAATTTTAGTTAATTTTTGTCTATTTTCAGATGATTAAAATGGAATGTCAGGTTAAGAAAAACGAGCATTTTCGACACTCCCTTCTTTTTGCTTTTAATCAAGGTTCTAAGGCCGGAAAAGCTGCTCGTGACATTTGTGCTGTGTATGGAGAGGGTGCCATAGCTGAAAGAACCGCTCGTGATTAGTATGCCAAGTTCAAAAATGGAAATTTTGACCTCAAAGATGCACTCATTCTGGCCGTCCAGTTGAATTCGATGAAGAGCGATTAAACCAACTTTTGCACGAAAATTCTCATCAAACGACAAGGGAACTGGCAGAGAAAATGGAATGCTCTCACACTGCTATAGAAAAACATCTTCATTCGATGGGAACGGTTCAGAAGTATGAAGCATGGGTTCCGCATGCTTTAAGTGACAATAACAAAAACCAACGATCCACAATCTCCGCTGGTTTGCTTGCTCGTCACCGCTCAACTCATGGACACAAGCAACGCCCGCTCTCATATCGCCAATATGACAAAGGAAGCCATTCAAACGCATGGTTGGGAAGTGCTGCCACACCCGCTGTACTCTTCTGATTTGGCACCAACGGATTTCTATCGCTTTCGATCTCATTCAAATGCTATGCGCGGAGTTTCGTTCAATACTGATGCAGAATTGAGAGCTTGGGTGGATCAATTTTTCGAGTCGATATCGGGTGATTTCTACCAACGAGGTATTGAAAATCTTGTTGAACGTTGGGAAGAAGTTGTAAACAACAAGGATTGAATTCATTATTGATTAATTAGTTGTTATTTTTTATTAAACCTTTTTAAATATTAAAATTTAAAAAAACGGCGGGAACTTAGTTGCCAACCCAATATATAAAGTCATAAATGACAGAGAAGTAGTTTGATGAAATTTTATTTAACAATAAGAAAATTCTAATACCACGACAAATTGTTTCGTAACTTAAAAACATGTAAATAATTTATGTTATTATATTTGAAAATAAATAAATTACTTACATGTCTGCATTAATGCAAAATGCAAAAAATCCTTCAAAATAATGCAGAATTTAAGCTACGTCGTCAGGTGAAAGAAAGTCATTGTAAAATACTAAATCCTCGACGTATATGTTGTAAACACCCTTTATCATTATTTTCATTATTATTATTTATTATCATGTATCTGAGGTTCTCGATGTCAATGAAATGATATGGCTACCACCGAATAATAAAACTCAAGCCTGAGAACCTGCTAACTAAACTGATTTTAACGTCGCAATCTGTCTAATCAAGAGCCTCATTTTAAGTTCTGAGGGATGACTCGTTATCTTAAGTATTTCTTCAACAAGATAATATTATCCGTGTCCTACACACAGATCTACTTGGCCTCAAGAAGTTAAAGTTCAGGCGTGAGGTTAAGAAAAAGTTCAATATTTTGAAGCCAGAGTAGCATTTACGATAAACCAAGTAAATTAGTCGGGGCGTATTTTAAATATCAAACGTCGAACCATGATACTTTCATTTTCAATCGGCTATAAAATTGTATTGAAGAGTAGCCGTCAGAATGTAAGTAAACCTGTGAAGCGAATATAAGCTATTGTCGTATGCATCAGTCAAACAAACTTATCATATAAGAAGACAAGACTACGGCAATCCTTACCTTTTTCCACGGCACTAAACACTTCTGAGTAAACTTCCGATTCTCACTGTTTTGCTGTTTTTGTCACACACATGGAAAAATTCGTGCAAGACATCACAGTACACATGGTAAAAGTTGGTGGAGTGGAAGGAATGGTAAAGTGGTAGATTAACTTCTTTGTGAAACTTTGTTGAGTTAAAATGCTGCTGCCGAGATCGCGGTTTTCTTTCATTATTCCATGATCATTAGACTATTAATGAAGAACACGCGTCGATATAATCCTAACATAAGAACGGCATCCCTCACTCTCCTCCAAAGTGTTTGACCCGTGCCCATGTTAGAGGTCATTAGCTGGTTTGGTAGAACCGTTTGAGTGTCGGACAAAACACCTTTCGGTATTTGCTTCAGCTTTTACGTTTTGAGTTCAAATTCCGACATATACCAACTTTGTTCTCATCCTTTCGGACTCGATAAAATAATGTGCGATTCAAGTACTAGGATCGAGTTAATTGGGAAACAATACTTCAAATTTATGGCCTTGTGCTTATGTAAGAAATTATAACGATCATGTTTATTAAATTTATTTTAAAATTATTATATGCGCAGGCATGTTTGACTGATTAAAAAGTTCGCTCTCCAACTACATAGCCTCATTTCTAATTCCATTGTGTGACACCTTTTGGGCAAAAGTCTTCTACTATACCTCCGAGTCGAGCAGTGTCTGTGAGTGAATTTGATAAGATGGAACCTGTATTGATGTCTGCCTCGTGTACATATATGCACATATACATACATATATACGGAAAATTCACAAAAAAAAAAACAACAAAAGACGAAGACAGGTGGTGTAGATAACAAATAGATGTATTAGTATAACGCTCGGGAAGTGAAAAAGTCTTTAACGTTTCGAGCCTACGCTCTTCCACAGAAAGAAACAGAAAGAAACAAGGAGAGAAAATAAAGAATGTGTAGTGGCTAGCGATCTATGTGAATGTGCGTCAGGGGCGTATATTCCGGGTGCATTATGTGTGCGCTGCACACCCATCGAAAATGGCAAATTCATTATAAATATTTACCTTACTCATTAATTTAATCGCAAATCTTAATGAAAATCTTTTGTTATACCTCTGCTTGAAATTTGGTGGCATTGGGTGTGCTGCCACACCCAATACAACAACCACCATACGCCACTGATGTGTATGTATGTGTGTGTGTGTGTGTGTGTGTATGAGAGAGAGAAAGAGAGAGAGAGAGAGAGAGAGAGAGAGAGAGAGAAGGAGAAGGAGAAACTCCTGTGACTGCGAGTGTTTAGAATTGTTTTATTGTTACCAACACTTGAGAGCGTTGTTTATTCCTTTACATCACCGGAATTTAGAGAGTCGACAATCGGTCTAATCAAGAGCCTTATTAAAGTTCTGAGGGATAAACTCGTTATCTTAAGTATTTCTTCAACAAGATAATCTACTCTTCAATGCAATTTTAAAGCCGGTTGAAAATGATAGTATCATGGTTCGACGTTTGATATTTAAAAATACGCCCCGACTAATTTACTTGGTTTATCGTAAATGCTACTCTGGCTTCAAAATATTGAACTTTTTCTTAACCTCACGCCTGAACTTTAACTTCTTGAGGCCAAGTAGATCTGTGTGTAGGACACGGATAAGATTATCTTGTTGAAGAAATACAGATAGAATAAGCACCAGGCTTTAAACAAATACAGGGATATAATTGGCCGAATATACTTTACAAAGCGTTGCCCCAGTAAGGCCACAATCCAGTGAATGAAACGAGGAAGAGAGGAAAAGAGTGTTAGATGGAATCTATTAAGAATTGCATGATATATCTTGTGACGCTGTTACGTCTTTCGACTTTGCAATCATCTGCCAAGGTAGATTCAATTAAAATTGTTCCCACCCTCAAAACTGTGTCGCTTTATGCCAACGTTAGATATTATTATAATTAATACAAGAGAGTAAATCATCTGACATCAGTCATCTTTCTTCTTATTACAACATATTGATGTATCACCGCCACAACTGCTGTTTATTGTCTGATTTATGTAGAAGTTACTGCGACATGTCACTAATAAATCTTCCTTTTAACGTTCTCCTGTCTCAGCAGCTCTTTAAATAAAGCTTTCTAACTTGATGACTTTCTTTCATCACACACGCATATATAGGAATACGCACGCACACACACACACATACACACACACACATACACACACACATACACACACACACATACACATACACACGCACATATACACGCGCGTGCACACACACACACATACACATACACACGCACATATACACGCGCGTGCACACACACACACACACAGGAATACCCACGCATACACACACAGAGGAATACGCACGCATACACACACACATATACACAATCGCACTAACACAAATATACAGACACACACAAGCGCACGCATACATTCTAGTATGTGTATATAGAGAGTTTTATATTCTCACGGAGGTTGGCGAAATGATGACTAAATGGCGATGCGACAATCATATATGCAAGAACGATACCCGTAGAATATCTGCAGTCCTGGGTAACTTGACAATTAGAAACAGCTAAAATACATCGAAATATCAGTTGTGTAGGTAATTAATTATGGTAAATGAGTGAAATAAATTGTTCGATACTAAACAGGATTTATAGCTTTATAAATTCATTTATTGTTACAAGCATCAGAGAACTTATTGCATGTACACTTCGAAGGCAGAGTTGAAGTGAAAGTGATCGATAAACTGAAAGTCATTTACGTTCCCTTTCGGAACGTTGGGCTGTGCTTAAAGTTTCCTGAGGTAGAAGACTGAGCCACCGGTAGATGTATTGTTAAACGCGTCTGTCGATTTGGCTGAAGATATTACGTTGAACAGGGCGGGAACAATGACACAATCCAGTTTCACTCTGTTGGAGAAAGAATGGTTCTAATATCTTTCCGTTGTCTTGAACTCTGGCCTGCATGCCTTTGTATACAACGGTAATAAATGTTCTGGTACAGCCATACTTTGTTATGATTCTTCAATGGCCTTATATACCCGCAGTGACGAAAGCCCTTGTTAGATCAATGCATGTGGAATACAGTTCAGTATTTTGTTAATGAGATTTCTCTTGAAGCTGTCTGGTAGCAAACATCTGGTGGATAATTGATGCATATTTGAAACCTTGAAGAACAATCACATGCCGCACAATTAGCCGGAACAGTTCATGAAGCGTGTCAGTCAGAGCAAATGCACCGTCTTTGTCGATCCCAGCTTGGATGGAGCCTGAAATAAATGCTTTACTAGGGATAATCAGACGTATTGCTTTTTTGTAAATCTTCCAGTACCTTATCAATCGGAACCTGAAGGTGACAGTCGATAACTTCATCATTGATGGGGGAAGGGCAATTCAATACGCTCTGAATATTTTCAGCTTACCATTTCATTTTTTCTTTCTTTGACAGCGATTAGCATTGACACGTCTGCACGAATGAGGGAAGATAAGCCCGAAGTGGAACAGGAGAGGTATCACACCAAAGACAAAGATTAAGTTGTACCGGATCATAGTTCTCACGACACATCTTTATGACTGTGAGGCACTGACAAGCTACCAACAGAACTTAAAGAAGCTGAATCATTTCCATAACTTTGCCTTCAGGAAAATTCCTGGGGTTGAGTGGCCGGACATATTTCCTAACTCAGAGGTACTGTCTTTTAGTGAACTGCCCAACCCAGCATCCGGACAATTCTGATGCACTTACAGCTGCACTAGTCAGATGGTTTCGCATGCCAGAACACCAGCTCCCGAAGAAACATTTCTACGTCAAAAATCTAGCATGATAAATGCTCCATAGAAGGCTAGAAAAAAGCGCTACGAAGACATACGGAAAGCTTCATTGAAGGTATTCAGTAACATCCATAAAAAAAATGGGAGCTGACAGCGATGAATTGCGGAGAATGGCCTTAAGCAGTCGCCAAGAGCGCCGTGACATGTAAGGTTAACAGAGTGACTGTCTCTGAGTTATGCAAAAACAGCAGAAAGAGAAATGCAATCAGATCTCAGAGGATTGCTTGAATATGTTTCACATCGCCAAAGAACACTTCCATGTGCGGCCTAGACTAACAGGCCATCCGAGCTCTCACAAGACCCGACCATTCCAGGATGACTAGATGGTCCCCGTCGGATTGACAAATGCACGGACAAACAATAAGAACATTTGCATATGTGTTTGTATGTGCGCGCGCGCGTGTATGTATTTATGCTTGTATGTATACACACACACACACACATACACATATGCATATACTTATACATACATGCGGGGACGGACACACACATAATAGTCTATAAGTGTTCGTTAGATGCTTGTTTGATTTTTCTAGTCACGCGGACATAAGCACACCAATACCGGTTGTCTGACGGTGGTGGGGGATGAATACAGACACGGACACACACACACACACATACACACACACACACACATACACACACACACACATACACACACACGCACGCACACACACATATACAAATGAATCTAAAACCATGTGGTCGAGAAGCAAACTTTTTATCAAAAAGCGTCGCCTGCGCCGAAATTAAATATATGAATGTTATTCACAAAAGATAAATACATATTCCAATATATTTTCATTATTTTAAAGAAGAAAAATTTATTCAAGTTTCGAACTACTAAAAATATTTACACTCTAATTCTGTTTCTAAATTAAAGTATTAATATTCCTTTTCTTTCTCAAAATCAATAATTCACAATTTAACTTATAGTCGGTCACACACAAGAGACTAAAAGACCTGGTAAATATCTTGTTAGATCAGCAGTCTCTTTACGTGATAGTAACAGAGATTATATATTCTGGAGTAGAATAACTTGACGGAACGCCGTATGTGCGACCAATTTGATGAAACAATCAGCTACGCACAAGTTCAATGACTTAACGGTAGTTACTTCACAATATATCAAAATAGATGGGTGTGTAATGTGTGTATGTGGTAGTGATGGGCGGTCATTCTTTCCCTATAACCCTGAAAGCATCAAAATTTGATCATATGATTGTTCGTTAATTTCCGTAAAAAAATTTTATTTATTTTTTTGTGCATAGTGTTCAGCTCTATGTGTTTGTAGTTAGTCACATACGTACACCCATTATCTTTCATATACACGTACATACATAAATACATATACACGAACAATATATAAATACATATACATACATATTTTTTATGTATGTGTGCATGTGTATGTGTATAGATAGCTAGACACACTGACAAATGCATAAATGTATACAAACGTACATACAAAAATACAGTAGTAGTAGTAGTAGTAGTATAGGCGCAGGAGTAGCTGTGTGGCACACTACGTGGCACCTTGGGCAAGTGTCTTCTTCTATAGCCTCGGGCCGACCAACGCCTTGTGAGTGGATTTTGTAGACGGAAACTGTAGGATTTATTTCGTAGCGGATTACTTAGGTATCCACAAGTTTTCAGCTATCTTACAAGTGCTTAGTACCCTCGTGACAATCCTTGCTGTTCCTAAGAGACAAACTTTCTGTAGAAGCTCGACTGGGCATTCTATTCCAATCTCCTTCAGCCATTTGTTTATATCTTTGCTTACTGTTCCCAACGCACCAGTTATCATAGGCACTTTCGTCCTCTTTCTTTACGATCCTGAACTGAAACGGGCATGATGGGTAGATCAGTAAGCAACTTCACTTTTCCCTATTTATAATTGTTATATTCGGTCTATTATTTTCTAATTTATTGTCCGTTTGAATAGGTAGGTCCCACAAATTCTTACATTTCTCCAACTCCAGTACTCTTTCGATTCGGTGATTTACCATGTATTTCCAGCTTCAAATCCCAATTTCTGGCACAGTTTCCAGTGTAAAACTTTCACAACCTGGTTGTGCCTCGATTTCTTATATTCTCCCTGTGCCAACTTGGGGCATTCTGTCACAATGTATGCTACTGTCTCGTTCCAAATTCCACAGACTCTACATTTTTCTGACACGTTCTTTCCATATGTATATTTTTTCAAGTTGCTTGTTTTTATCGTTTGATCCTGGGCTGCTAGAATTAAGCTCTCTGTTTCTTTTTTTAATTGTCCCTTTTTTAACGAAGCCCGGGATTTTTTTTCCATATACGTCCTCAGTGCTCACCAAAATTGGCCGTGCACGGGGTTGTCTTCAACTCGTCTGACGTGCTCTCTTTGTATTTCATTCTTGTCCGTTTTCCTATCACGCGCTTGATCACCTGTTCTTAGAACCCTTCTGATATTTTTGGTGCGATGGTGGAATTGCCTGGGAAATTCAATCATAAAGCATGATTGTCAGAGGATCCTCGCTTGTTGCCATCTAAAACCATCCCAAAACTTCAGAAATTTAAAAGAACACATATATGATAGTATAATAATGTAATATTCATATTGATAGTGGAAGCTAACTGGGCTCGAAAGACCGAGCAAGATGTGTACACTTTTGTACACACACACACATGTATATGTGTGTGGGTATATATATGAACAAGCGGATACAGACACATGCTACTGCACATATAACCAATGCTAGAATTTCAAAACATTTTTCAATTTAACTTTTTAATGTTCTGAATTCTAATTTTATGATTACTTTTATCACGTACAACCTTCTTCTTCTTGCATCAGATTGACCCGGTACCTTTTTTCTGCCACCTCCTTAGACTGATGGCACCTTATCTTGCCTCTTCATACTTTTTGTTTTTGTACCAATGTAATGAATCATTACTTATATTGAATCTTTCAAATTCATTGTTTCTCGTACGGCTTCAGTTCTGATGATAGAAGAGACAATAAATGTATGAATAAATAAAAAGAAAGAACCGTGTGACTGGCATACATTTCTGAATGGGTATTGGAATGTATGTATTTCTTTATTGCACACAGGGGGCTAAACATAGAGGGGACAAACAAGGACAGATAAAGGGATTAAGTCAATTACATCGACCCAGTGCGTAACTGGTACTTATTTAATCGACCCCGAAAGGATGAAAGGCAAAGTCGACCTCGGCGGAATTTGAACTCAGAACGTAGCGGCAGACGAAATATGGCTACACATTTCGCCCGGCGTGCTAACGGTTCTGCCAGCTCGTGGAATGTATGGCAAGTTTATCCAACATCAACGATTGAAACTGTTTCGAAGACTATGTTTTGTAATTAATCAGCTTGAATTTATTATCTGTCTAACGAAAAATTCGTTACGTTCTATGATTTAAGTTCTTCAGTGTTATTTTAAGTATTTTGTCAACAAGAAATTAAAACCCATGTCCCAAACTGTCCCAAATTAATCCCGGCATAACAGATTTTAAGTATGAGATTAAAGCCAAGTGTAATGCAATAGCTAGCTTAACATTTATGATTAACTAAAGATTGTATGTATTATTAGCCAAACGTATCTTTAAAAAACAAAACAATCAGAAGTTGAGAGCATGTTACTTTCATTAGTAAATGTCCTTAAATTTGTATTGAAGTATAGTTGTCAGTAGGTAAGTAAACATTTCACTGCCTGTCAACTTCCGAACAGGACGTATGAGCTGTTGTTGTCTGCATCAGTCAAATAAACTTATCACATAAGACACGACTATGATAACCCGTACCTTTTTCCCACGGCACTAAAAATAAATAAATAAAATTGGCGTAAACTTCCGACTCTGTTTCGGTTTTATTGGTTTTTTAAAAATTATTTTTCTTCAATCTAGTCAAATTTTCGAGTAGAAAATCATAATACACATGGAAAACTTTGGAGGGGTGAGAGAGATGGTGTGTGGTTGATTAAATTTTTTAGAATATTTCATATCTTTGAGGCAACAAAATATTTAGCGGCGTTTCGTCCGTCGGTACGTTCTGAGTTCAAATTCCGTCAAGGTCGACTTTGCTTGTCATCCTTTTGGGGTCGATAAAGTAAGTACCAGATAAGCACTGTGGTCGATGTAATCCATTTAGCCCTTCCTCCAAAGTCGCTGGCCTTGTGCCAAAATTTGTTACCAATATTCCATATATCTCCTGCAGTTTTCAACTTTTCCGTTCGTTCATTGAAGTCAACAAATAGCACTGAAGAAGTATAACCGAGAATCTAGGGAAAACCGATAGAAGTGTATCAGCAAAAGTTAATCCATAAAATTTTGTAGATGAAAATAAATTCCAATCAATTGATCAGCTGTTAAGAAGTTAAAAATCCAGCTTTCTCGGAAACTTGTCTTATGGATGGAGGTTTGCTTCTTAACAACCCTGACATATGCCTCAAAATTTTTTTCCTCTGAACAGAGAAAAGTGCTCGAAACTTTGTATTTCCAGTCCTCATATCTCATTTAGTTATTGTAATTAGTTTTACCTTCAGAACTTATGTTAAAACTTATTATTGTGATTTGTTCTTCTAAGGTCATCTCATCAACTGTCGACAAATAAAGAAATCAATATCATTATATATATATATATATATGCGCGCGTGTGTGTTGTGGTGTGTGTCTATGTGTGTGTGTGTGTGTGTCTATGTGTGTGTGTGTGTGTTGTGTGTGTGTGTGTAATTTAGGACAAACAGTAAGTTGTCATTAGAGTACTCGAAATTTCGAAATATATATAGATGTATATGTACAGGCAACTTCATTCTCATATACACATGGGTGTCTGCATGCTTACATATATATTTAGACATTTATACATATAAATATACGTATATATATATGTATATATATATATATATATATATATAATATTAATTAGAGACAAAACCACTATTATGCAAATCAAACAAAGAAAGACTTAATCCAATACATAAAAAATTTTATATAAATTAAATATAATTAAGATATCCACTACGATCGTTTCTTGTCACTTCTATTGACATTCATCAGGTTTAAAACTGGCAAGAAGGTCTTGAAACCACCTGATGAATGTCAATAGAAGTGACAAGAAACGATCGTAGTGGATATTTAATTATATTTAATTTTATAAAATTTTTTATGTATTGGATTAAGTTTTCTTGTTTGATTTGCATAATAGTGGTTTTGTCTCTAATTATATTATATTATATTTTACTATAATTGGATTCAATCCTAAATCTGATTTTTCCCTGTAAATTTGGATTTATTCCCTAATATTTATTATTATTATTTATATATATATATATATATATATATATTATATATATATTATATATATAGACATATATATATATACATTCACACTCTCGCATGTACGTGTATAATTGGTAGTTTTTCGTTTATTATTCCAGTGCCTGAAGCTTAAGGTGTGGTTGTTGAACCTTGCTTTGAAATTTCCCTCCGCGAGACCCGCAAATCTCTTGTGATGAAACTCTATTATTAGCTTTCATAGAATTGACGGTGGTTTCATAAATAATGGCCTCGGTCATACAGGCTCCATTTAGCAGACACAAGTTTTTATCTCTGCAGGAACGGCCGGCTTCGTGTTGTTGTTTTGCATTGTGTGTAATTTTTAAATTTTGGGGTTGAACTAAAACTAATTTTTAAGTTATGCTTATCAAAGAGTTTCCTATATTTATGAGGAATTAGAAAATGTCTATCTATAAGTGACAAGAAATATTTACCTATATTCAGGGTCACTTAGGAGGAGTAATGGAATGTGAACCAGATAAGTTTCCTTTGCCTATGTTTTCTTTTCTTTATTTCTGGCCTAATAGCAGGTGTGTAAGCCATTTCATCTTTAAATCCACTAGCTTTAAGGGCTTTCTTTTATAGTGGGGCAGCGTTATTAAATAATTTTATATTGGAAGAGAGGCTAGAAATTCTCCTACTAATATTCTTAACTAAATTCTTAAACACTATGGGGGTGGGGTGGAGACAGGAACCTACATTAATATAACTAAGTCTATCGTTGGGCTTTCTATAGAGTTTGTAAACGTTCTTTTATAAATCTAGAGATACTCCAAGGAAATTGACAACCGTCAGGTTGGTATCTGTTGTTATGCTAAGATCGAATGTTTTTATAAGATGGATAATATCCTTCCTTAACCGATCTTGTGCTGGTCCATTGGTGTTCTTAACTAAAGCTAGAGCATCATCTCTATAAATAGCAAAATATACACCAGGAAAGGCTTTTTCCTAACGTGTCAAGCAGGAATAGCCCAATGAAATCGCATATGCCTGCTCCATCATATAACCCTATGCTCACATCGAAAGAACCCTATGTGCCAGCCGTCTTCTCGCTGAAGAGTAAGGTCTTTCTAGCATGGAGGATTATATCCTTATCTTGTTCACTAATCTCTGTAAAACCGCTTGCAGTTTTCTAGAAATAGATGCATAGAAATCTACAATATCAAATTGTGTAAATCTTGCTTTATTCTTATTTCTAATTGCTTTAAACCAGTTAACAACTTCTATACTATTGGACCATTGTACTAAATTAGTTGCCCCTCTAACTTTAGCATTGATTTTTCTTAAAATTTCCTTACTAATTATACCAATTTCTGATTTTGCAGGGTTAATTAGTCTGCATTTAGGATTAGGTATGTTCTTTTTATGATCCTTAATAGTTATAAAGTCCTCTTTCTTTGGAAGGATCTCTTATCTTTTTTATCTAATTTAAACCTAGCGGAGATGATACTGGCTTCTTTATTAATGTCGTTATAAACTTGTGGTCTAGCTTTAGTATAATTACTAATAACATTGTTATGTAGGAGTTGTATGTGCTGTTCTCTACAAGGTATAAGTTCTTGGTTTTATGAGAAAAAGATCCCTTTTTTGAGGGGAATTTTTAATGTTTTTAATGTCTTTTTTCAGTTTCTATTGAAATGTGTTAGAGGACTTAAGAAATTTGGTTTTGTTTATAAGCTTCAGCAGATCTGTTTCGAAGTCCTGATGAATTGGTAAACTCGTTGGAACATCAAGCAAAAGACCTAGCGGTATTTCTTCCGGTTATTTATATCCTGATGTCAAATTCCGTCGAATAAACTTCGCTTCTCGGACTTCTGGAATCGATAAAATGTGTCGATAGCTGAGACCGATTAATGGCCGTGTGCCTTTCTAAGGAATTATTATTAAGAATGATCTTGAAATGGTAAAATTGGTTGAGAGTCAGGCCATACCAAATTAAAATTACATCTCTACGTCCTAAGATCAAATCCCATCTCCTTCGACTTCTAGGCCAGCGGGACTGATAAAGTAAATATTAGTCAAATAATAAGGTAGATTTATTCGATTGCCTTCAACCTTAAAAATGTACGGCCTTGAGCTTATGTTATTATTATTAGAGTTAAGGCGGCGAGCTTACAGAATGCTTAGCACGTCGGACAGATTGCTCAGCGGGATTTCGTCCGTCTTTACGTTCTGACATCAAATGCTGCCGGGATCGACTTTGCCTTCCATTCAATCGGGGTCTTTAAAATAAATACCAGTAAAACACTGATTTCGACTTGCCCGCTTCCCCGAAATTGCTGGCCTTGTCCCAAAATTTGAAAGCATTATTATAGTTATAGTTAATGCAATGGAGTAAATCACCCACCATCAGTCTCCCATCCTATTACTACAGTATTTTGATGTATCGCCGCCACAACTTCTGTCTGCTGTTTGATTTATACTAAGGTTACAGCGACATGTTACTTAGAAATCTTCCTTTTTTACATCTGCCTGTCTCAGCAGCTCTTTAAATATAGCTTTTTAATTTGAAGATGTTCCTCCAACGAACAAATAGTCTTCTCTCTCTCTCTCTCTCTCTCTCTCTCTCTCTCTCTCTCTCTCTCTTTCTCCTTCTCTCTCTCTCTTCTCTCCTCATCTCCTCCTCGCTCTCTCTCTTCTCCTTCCCCACCACATAACGCATGGTTTTTTAAAAGTTTATTATGAAAGATCATATACATGCGAATGTATATTTATACAGACATGCAAACATACGCACATGCATACATATATACAGACACATACATTCATACATACTTATATACACAAGCGGACATGTATGCATGTGTATATATATATGCATGTGTGTATATATATATGCATGTATGTATATATATATGCATGTGTTTGTGTATATATATATATTATAATTTGTATATGTAATATAATATATATATATATATATCAATATATATATATTGTGTGTGTGTGTGTGTTTTGTTGTGTGTGTTGTGTGGTGTGGTATGTTTGGTGTTTATACTATCATCCACACTCGCAGCTCACACACAAATACATATATGTACAATTGTGTATGTGTGTGTGTCTGCATGTAGGAAATGTTATACTGAAAACTCGACTGTATTGAGATATAAAGATTTTTTCTATTAACTATTTTTCGTATTTCTTTAGATCTTTATATTTTATTTGGAACAATAGAACTCGTAGCTCGCTCAGCATTTACAGACCTCCCCGATCTTATACCCTATATGAATAGGTTGTTAATGATGTTTGTTGCAGCTCTTTCCCCAGTTGGGAAGTATCATGCAACTAAAAAAAGAAGAAATAAAAAAGCAACCATCCTCATTTCAACGAAAGCATAAATCTGCAAGCCTCAAAACAAATGACCGATGTGATATGTAAATTTTAATGCAAACATGAAAATTGTAAACATCACGACTCGAACAGCTATATCGTACATACAAGTAAGAAACTTTCCTGCCAAATATTCACATCAAA
>NC_042999.1:134468657-134493481 GCF_006345805.1 Octopus sinensis | reverse complement strand
CCACTGCATGGTGCAAAAGATTCCAACATCACCATCGGTTTCAGAGGACCACAGCTCTTTAACATCCACCCTAAATGCCTGAGAGACTTATATGGTGTGGATGTGGGTTTCTTTAAAACTAAACTGGATCTCTTCTTGTCGGGAGTCCCAGATGAACCTACCTCACGACAGGAGACGCAGATGCGGGCAGCAGCATCGAACTCCCTTGTTGATCAAGGGTCACATATCAGAGGTGGATTCACATATTAGTGTAGCTCATTCAGCGGTGGTGCCCCAGCATGACCGCGGCCTTCGGGCTAAAACATTTTTAAGGATTTTAAGGATTTACTCACTAAAGTATGACGAAGTGATGAAATTTCGGCTATAGTCACAAGGCCTGAAATTATGGGTATGGGGAGGGCGCTAGTCGATTACATTGACTCCAGGTCTTAACTGGTACTTATTTCGTTAGCCCCGAAAGGATCAAAAACAAAGTCGACTTTGTTAGCCCCGAAAGGATCAAAAACAAAGAAGAAGAAGAAGAAGAAGAAGAAGAAGAAGAAGAAGAACAACAACAACAACAACAGCATTAATAACAGCAATAAAAACTACGGTTTCAAATTTTGGTACAAGACCAATAATATAGGGGGAGGAGTAAGTAGATTACACCAACACTAGAACTAGACTAGTACTTATTTTATTGACAGTGATACCGAAAAAATGAAAGTCAAAGTCAACCTCGACAGCGTTTGAACTCAGAACGTAAATGTGTGTGTGTGTGTGTGTGTTGTGTGTGTGTGTGTAGACAAACGAAAGAAAGACCACTCTATGCATTTATTGGGAGTTACATGTATTGGGTTTTTGGGAATTACTGAAGATGGTTTGATTCGGATTTCGTGCCGCTTCAAGTTTCGAAGGCCCTGACGGAGCCTTTCGCGTCAAGCTGGTAATAATCGGATTATTACCAGCCTGACGAGGAAGGCTCTGTTAGGGCGTTCGAAACATGAAGTAGTACGAAATCCGAATCAAACTGTTTTGAATAATATACATAGATGTGTGTGTGTGTGTTTGAGTGGGCAAATTAAACACATTCTACACACACACACACACCACACACACACACACACACAACACACACACCACACACACAACACACACACCACACACACACACACACCACACACGCACACACACCACACACCACACACACACACAACACACACATATATAATATATAATAATATTCTCTTGGACTTTCTTCTATCTCCTGTTCCTGAAGAAGATTTTTGCTCGAAATATAAAACTACCTATCTTTCCTTCCCTGAACGTTTGCTAATACTTTGCATGTACCACGTCCGCGTGTTGTTCTTTTTTCATGTTTTTTTTCTTCGTTATTTTCTTTGGTGGGGGGATATATAATATATATATATATATATATTATATATATATATATATATATAATATGGATATAATGATAATAACATAGGGCAAAAAGTTAGAGTGTGTGTGTGTGTGAGAGAGAGAGAGAGAGAGAGAGACGGGAGGGAGAGATATAGAGGGAATGAGAGTGAGAGTGGGGTAGAGCATGAAAGTTCAGAACTGACTAAAAGTGAAACAACATATAGGTGAATGATAATCTCCTATATACATCTCTTTACCAAACCCGTCAAAGTTAACTTCACCTTCAAGTAATGTTTCTTGCCCAATTAATTTTTTCAAATCAAATCTTTATTTTGTGTTAAGCTAGCTCCATAATCAGAGTCACAGCAAAATTTATTCAAATCTTTGGTCAACCGTGACAGGTCAGCAATCACAAAAGGCGTTGCTACAGCCATTTGTGCTAAACTCTAAAGTCTAAAAGGGTCAGTTTTCTACATCATTTTGCCCATTAGTATCTTGGCAGATGTATACATACATACATACATACATACATGCATACATACATACATACATACATACATACATAAATACATACATACATACATACATACATGCACACGCACACGCATACATACTGAGAGAGGAAAGAAAGACTATATATATATATATTCATCGTTCTGTTTATATATGCGTTTTGTTTATATATGTGTATGTATGTGTGTGTGCGTGTGTGTATGTGTGTGGTGTGTGTGTGTGTGTGTGTGTGTGTGTGTGTGTGTGTGTGTGTAGTGCGTGTGCGCGCGTGTTGTGTACATAAATAATTTTCAATGAAGTGCCGCAGGGTTGCGACAAATAATTTGTAAATAGAATTAGAAAACGGAAGCGCAAAACCAACGGACCTTAACACATTGAAAACGTTCATCAGTTGTCGAGTGAATATCATCAGAATTTCGACACCAGCTTAGCAGATATTTCAATAATATACGTGTCTCTGCGTGTTAAGTTAATCTATGCACATACAAATTTTCTATTTTGTGTAAAAGAAAAAAAACCCAACTAATCTATGTTGTTTTTGTGTCCATTCAGTCTTCTCATTTTATAAGTTGTAAGCAGGCGTCCCTGTTCATTTCACTTAGAACTTACTTATGTAGGTGCAGGAGTGGCTGTGTGGTAGGAACCTTGCTTACCAACTACATGGTTCCGGGCTCAGTCCCACTGCGTACGTGTGTGTGTGTGTGTGTGTGTGTGTGTGTGTGTGTGTGTGTGTGTGTGTGTGTGTGTGTGTGTGTGCGTGTGCGTGCGTGTATTTGTGTGTTTGTGTTTGTGCCCACCTTTGTGCCCACCACCATTGCTTGACAACCGATACTGGTGTGTTTACGTCCCCTGTTGTAACCATTAGTCAGCCTTGATCAAGCAAACACATGATCAAAGGCAATCCTGTAATGATCATCCCATCTTTCTTTCTCAAGCACATTGGTATTTGAAATTACGTTATTCAGAGTGACCTCCCTTTTATGATATGGTTGGTTGTAATTTAATGGAGGGTTGATGGTAGAAGTTTTGGGAACTGAAAGGAGGAGTTGGGTTTTCGGGGTCACCGTTGCTAGTTGCTGTGACAGTTTGGCGTCTGTGTTGGTTGTAGCTGATTATTGTGGAAGTATAACGGCATAAATGATTAGTTGTGTTTATTCGGTATGGTGAGAGCCATATAAATCTTAGTACAAGGTGTTATGTTTTTCTTCTTTTTTCGTGTGTGCATTGCAGCCTCAAAAGTGGGCTTATGCATTGTAGCTGGATGTGTAACATTGTTGGACAATTGATAAGCTTACTATTCGCATGAATACTTTACTACGCACAGAGTATTTTGTTACTGCTTCTTTTATCTTGAATGTTTGCATCTATAGTGCTGTAGTTTGTTTGTGCATCTTATTTGTACCGGAGAGTTGTTTCTAGTATCAATTCAATGAATGCATAAGTTTTTGTAAGTTTTAAGGCGTCTACTGTGACGACTTACTGAAATGTGCTATGAAATGAAACTTAGAAAGATGCTTCTGCTAAAAATTCAGCTAATCTTCCCCAAGTGACAAAAAAAAAAAAAAATACTTCGAAAAAATTCAATTCGTAAGTCAATATGCCACAAAAGATATGAGATAGACTCTGTTGTAACACTGGGCGATTGATAAAAAAAAATGGTCAGAAATCAACACGCAGATCAACATCAATCTTGAAAAAATAAGTCTTCAGCGATGAATTCCAAAAACAAATATAAACAGAACATTAAAAAGTAGGTGCTTCTCAGGAAAAGTAAAAAAAAAGAACAACAAAACTTTTTACACACAAATAGATAACAAAGTACCAGCCACTCAGTTGAACGTATTCCGAAAACACACGAGAAAATAAAGAGAGAAATAGAGAAAATATAACAAGAGACGTAAATGCAAGTAGTACCATTCTCTTCTTATTCACTTCTTTATTAGACTCTATAGCTGCCAACAACGTTCTTAGCGCGTAGAATAGGGTAACGACGGCAACAGAAACAGCAAAAACAACTTCTACTAAATAGCATATCATCATCACAAATATACAAGTGTGTGTGTAAGTGCGCGTGCGCGCGCGTGTGTTTACACAATTACATTCATTAAAACTCGAACTGGTTTTTAGTCTAAAGGTAAAGATACAACATAATGCATAGTCCAAAAAACGCTCTCATAGAAATTAAAAAGAGAAGACAACATTGCACACACCATTCTTATTCTGAACCTATAAGAAACACAGTGAACACAGAATTTTGGAGAAAATAAGTGTTTTCTCTATGTTAACTATAAGGTTTACATACATACGTACATACACACATACAAACGTAGACATAAACATATGGATATATGCTTATGCATATATATATGCACGCACACGCACACACACAAACACACACATACACAAACACACACATACACACACACAAACACACACACACACTCACACTCATGTATGTTCGTATATGTTCCCTTATACAAGTATGTTCTCTTACCCAGACACGGTGTTATCTAAAATGTAGTTTTTCTGCACTTCAGCGACTAACCAAACAGATGCTCAGGAAATAGTATTTCCAACGATGGAGTACTAGTGTTGAGATTCTAAACCACCCCAGATAGACTACTATATCCATTGAAATACTCAGAGAAAAATGTGGGCTTCATTCCAAACCTCTATACAGTCTGCGTTCCCACTTTACAGTATGGGGTGAGTATAGCCGACAGATTGAGACGTCAGAGGTCTTTAAAATTTAGTACGTTTAGAAGAGCCTTCTAGTTACTCAGTGAGATAGAATTATGCACACAATCCCTTCGTTGAAATAATACCAACAACATTGAACCCCCAGTATATATATATATCTCAAATACGAGATGACTTGGACAAGTATCGTACATGTAAGGCGCAGGAGTGGCTGTGTGGTAAGTAGCTTGTTTACCAACCACATTGCTCCGGGTTCAGTCCCACTTCGTGGCACCTTGGGCAAGTGTCTTCTTCTATAGCCTCGGGCCGACCAAAGCCTTGTGAGTGGATTTGGTAGACGGAAACTGAAAGAAGCCCGTCGTATATATGTGTATATATATATATATATTATATATATATGTGTGTGTGTGTGTGTGTGTGTGTGTGTGTGCGTTTGTCCCCCTAGCATTGCTGGTATGTTTATGTTCCCGTAACTTAGCGGTTCGGCAAAAGAGACCGATAGAATAAGTACTGGGCTTACAAAGAATAAGTCCCGGGGTCGAGTTGCTCGATTAAAGGCGGTGCTCCAGCATGGCCGCAGTCAAATGACTGAAACAAGTAAAAGAGTAAAGAGTATCTGACCCGCGACTTCCTTGTAGGAACCTTTACTGCCCACCGAAGCATAGACAACACCTGCCTTTAGGGAACGAACGAGAGATAGAGAGTTAAGTTGAAGAGCTTTTAGAAGAGAAGCGAGATAGAGGTTTCAGAAGTGGAAGATATTGTTAAAGTTGCAGCTCAGTTCATTCTTTTCAATACCACAGAAGATACAAAGCAGAAACGCATTCAGCACTACTTCCTTTCTTACACTGGTCCCGTAGCTGACCAGTCACACATTTTCTGTCTCTCCATTCTCCATCATTCAAGACATTTTCTACGCGTTACCCACTATTTTCGTAACACACACACACATATACATATATATATACATACACATACATATACGATGGGCTTCCACAAAGTTTCTGTCAACCAAGTTCATTAATAAGGCCTTGGTTGAACCAGGGCTATAATAACAGATATTACCACTGGAACTAGGCGACATGTAGATGGAATGTACCCAAAACCACGGGGCTGGAATGCGGACATCTTAACCACGCAGACACTACCTGTGCTTACACACACACACACACACGCGCGCGCCGCGCGCGCGCACGCGCGCACGTCCGTACACACTTACACATATGTATATACGACAGGTTTCTTTCAATTCCCGTCTGCCAGATCCTCAAGGGTTTGTTCGGCCCGAGACTATAGTAAAAGACACTTGCCTAAGCTAGCCTGCATATGTGTGTATGTATAGACATATGTGTGTGAGCATATATATATGTATGCATATAAAGTTAATCCAAACATGAAAACACAAAGAGAAAACACAACAAAGCGAGGACGTGGAAGAAGTATAGTGTTATTGGACGCTCAGGAAAGGAAAGAAAGAAGGAGGATTTAACGTTTCGAGCGGAGCTCTTCGTCAGAAACATAGGAAAAGGAAAGATTCAAGGAAGGGAAGACGGAGGAAAAAATCGCCAACGATATACACGCGGTCACACACACACACACACACACACACACACACACAAACACATACACACATACACACATATATATATATATGCACACATAAATACACACACTCCCACACACGCACACACACAAAAGTCTATATATGTATGCATGAATGTATTCCAAAACTGAGTCATACTTCCTGAATCAGTGAAGAGTTATCATGTGTGTGTGGACTTATCTTCACACACAAAGACACACACACACACACACATACTTGTTTGTCTGTCTGGCTTCCTGTCTGACTGTTTACCTATATCTATCTGCCTTTCTATCTATCTATCAATCTATCTATCTATCTATCTATCTATCTATCTATCTATCTATCTATCTATCTATCTATCTATCTATCTATCTATCTATCTATCTATCTATCTATTTGCCTACACCTCCAGCCCTCTGTTTGTGTATATGGTGTGTGTGTGTGTGTGTGTGTGTGTGGTGTGTCCCAGTTTGGCCGCAGTCAAATGACTGAAACAAATAAAAGAATAAAATAAAAGAATAAAATAAGGTGCAGGAGTGGCTGCATGGTACAAATCTTGCTTCCCAACCACATGTTTCCAGGTTCAGTCCCACTGTGTGGCACCTTGGGCAGGTGTGTCCTCTACTATAGCCTCAGGCCAACCAAACCCTTGTGAGCGAATTTGGTAGACCGAAACCGAAAGAAGCCCGTCATATATATATATATATATATATATATTATATATATATATATATATAATATATATTGTAATATGTACTGTATGTATGTATATATATATATATACATATATAGTGATGAGTTGATGTGGTGTGTGTGTTGCGTTTGTGTATCTATGTTTGTCCCCACCGTCCAACATCGCTTGTCCCCGTAAGATAGCAGTTCGGCAAAAAGGGACCGATAGAATAAGTACAAGGCTTACAAAGAATGAGTCCTGGGACGATCTGCTCGACTAAAGGCGGGTACTCCAGCGTGGCCGCAGTCAAATGTCTGAAACAAGTAAAAGAATAAAATAAAAGAATATATAAATATACACGCACACATACATACATGTATATATATATGTGTGTGTATGTGTTTTTTTTGTGTGTGCATGTGTGTCTGGTTCTATACGCACGCGTACACACACACACACACACACACACACACACACACACACATACACACACACACACACACACACACACATACACACACACACACACACACACCACAATATAATGCTTGGTTGCTACACACGCGTGTATGTGTGTTTCGTGTATGTGTATTTACCTGTTTATGTGAATACGCGCTGTAAAACATTAGTGTGGCGCCAGCGGCTATTCGACGGTTTCTGTGTATTTTTTCAGAAAAGAAAAGTAAAAGCATCAAACATCAAACATCAAAACCAATAAGAAATTATACATAAAAAAAAAAACATAAAATGAATAAATAGAATACATAAAACGTAACCCCTGTAAAAAAAAAAAAACCTGAAAGATCCCTGTTGTCATCAGAACGATAGATTTATGGCAACAGTGATACAAGAGGCCGCCGCCTGACTGCCATTTTCTCAGTAGTTTATCTGCGGGTGGCGGCGCTGCACTTAAAACATTGAGAAAAACTAAATCATATTTTATCTCCCTAAACGAAGAATTATTTATCAAACTCTCCTTCTCCTTATCTTCATTTCTATCGACATCTCTGACATCTGATTTCTTCTTTGTTGATAGCTGATGTCCTATTGCTTATTCACCAATAGGTCTCAATTTGTACCTCCTTCCGCTGCCATCTTTCTTTCTTTCCTTGTCGCAGTAAGCCTACCGTCCGAGAAGAAAATTATCTATACTTGGCTTTCCCTATATGCTTTATAAGTCTCCCACAAAATTACAGTTATCACTCACCATATTGCAGTTCGCCTATCGCGCCCTCAGTACATCGCGGATTTTTCTGGCTAATATATTTAAATTTATATCGCGGGTTTCTGCGGTCGGATAGGTATTTATATTTTTTTTTGTTTTAATTATTTCTGTGGTAAAATAAGTATTTTCACGCCTAAAAATTAATAAATTAATAAATAAAAATACAGTACTGTACTGTATAACACATTAATTAAAATATATTAAAAGAAAATACGTAGTGTACCGTAGATGAGTGTACAAACACTCGCACATACTGTATGGAAAGCGAAACTCAGGAGTGTGTGGTGTTGTTTTGCATTTATAATTAAATAATATATACAAATTATAATAATGATACAAAAATATACAATACTATTTCTGCTTCGCGGATTTTCGCCTATCGCGGTTTTTTTTTTTTTTTTTTTGAACGTAACACCCGCGATAGCCGAGGGATTACTGTACTTGTTTAAATCAAAATTAAAATAAAATAAAGTAATCATTTCTGCTATAGGCACAAGGCCTGAAATTTTGTGGGAGGGGACTAGTCAATTACATCGACCTCTGTGTTTCACTGGTACTTAGTTTATCGACCCCGAAAGGATGAAAGGCAAAGTCGATCTCAACACGTGCATATATATATGATACAAATGTAAATACGTATTCAGTTTTGATCCTAGTTTATTTATCTTTTATGCCTTACTTGTGTAAGTAATTGGACTACGGCCATACTGGGGCACTGCCTTGAAGGGTTTTACTCGAACAAATCGACCCCGATATTTATCTTAAGTCTGGTTACTTATTCTATTGGCCTCTTTTGCTGAACGGCTAAGCTTCGGGAACACAAACTAACCAATACCAGTGATCAAGCAGGCAAGGGGCGAAACACAAAGACGCGCACGTACACACTACACACATGCACGCACACACACACATACATACACACACATGATGGGCTTCCACAGTTTCCATCTGCAAAATTCACTTACATGACATTGGTCGGTCTGGGGCTGCAGCAGAAGACACTTGTTCAAGGTTCCTTGCAGTGGGACTGAACCCGAAATCATGTGATTTCAAAGTAAGCTTCTTAACCACACAGCTATGCTTGCGCATCAAAACGGAATATAAAATTCGGAGATAATGAGGAAGTAAATATTTAAGTTGTCATTCAGCATACTAGAAATAGCTATCAAACCTAACTGAATCTACAAAGTCAAAGAGAATAGTGTAGTCTGAAAAAAAAACCCAAAAACAGTGGGAGATGTTAATGGTTAGACCAGTGTTTCCCAACGTGGGGCGTGGAAAAATTGGAGTGGGGCATGCGAAAATTTTTGCAAATGACTTGAGCACACGCTTGTCGACCCTAAGCCTATCTTGGGACATTGAAATGGAAAAAGAAACATCGCCATGCAATATTTATACTTAAACCATGGGAATCGATGTAGCTACGACCAATCAGCGTACCGAGTGAGGTATCTGCATTTGTTAGGCGTTTGTTTCTCTGTTTCAATATCTATTTTCCAGTGTCAAGCGTTTATTAAAGCAGTAGAGAACTCCTCTCACTATTGAGTCGAGGCATTCGTCAGCTAGGTAATTGAATTGAAGATCGTGTTTCTATGTTAAAAAAAAAGTGCTGATGGGTACCACATTTTTTTTAAAAAGTGGAACACCGGAAAATTTGTTGTTAAGAAGTGGGGCACCAGAAAAATGGTTGGGAAACACTGGGCTAGACTATAAAATATCTCGAATGAAGTAAAAGTCGGAGATGCTTTGTCCCATCCAGAAACTGCGCGAGCTACTCAGGAGTTTTGCAAGGTCTTCTTCTAAATCTAGTAATATTGGAAAATTTTCGTATCACCAGTAGATACTTCAGGGTCACCAGAATTTCACCATAGCCTGTACGCTTCGCCTAAGTGGTGCCGCTAGGACTGAATTAGTCTTCTACCGTTGATAGGCCTGCTGGATGAAATCTCACTGGGGTTTAATGCTTAAACAACGATTAATTGTTTTTTCACTCCTGTTCTTGATTATTCAAAGAAAAAAAAAACATTAAGTTTCCTCTAAACCAGTGATTCTTGACCTGAGTGGCACTGCCCTTTCGGAGATTTTAGAGCTTACAAGTAAGCGACAAATGTCAATACCTACCACCTCGCCATGTGCCATGGTGAGGTTGCGATATATTTGAGGAAATTCGCTTTGCAACTACGCGATTTCAGATCCAGTCCCACTGTGCAGCACCAATGACAAATATCCTCTACCATAGCCCCGGGGTCAACCAATGCCTTTCGGGTAAATTTGGTAGGCAGAAACTCTATGGAAGCCCGTCATATATTTAAATACACACACATACATACATACATTATATATATATATATATATATATATATGTTTATATAAGAGACCAAAGTGTACGTACACGCTGCCATATGTATATAAAAAGGAATACAAAAATGGAACAAGGACGGGTCATTCACCAATCTCGAGTATAACCAGCCGAAATTGCAAAGATAATCTGGAACTCGGCTGAGGAAGGAAAACTTCGAATGACCCGTCCTTGTTATTTCTTGTCCCTTTTTTGTATCATCTGTCTGGATGTTTTGCGTTCTTGTCCCATTTTTTGTATTCCTTATATATATATATATATATATATATATATATCTCTCTCTCTCTCTCTCTCTATCTATATATATATATATATATATATATATATATATACACACATACTAATCCCTCGCTATGTCGTGTTTTACCTATCCCGGTTCACCAATCGCGGTTTATTATTTAAGCTTTGGAACGTAACACCCGCAATAGTCGAGGGATTACAGTATATATATTTACAGTTCCTTTCGATGGTATCCAGTATCATCTGTTAAATGATTGCCACATGTGTTTGCTTGGCAACCAGTGCAATAGCGACTGTCTTGACAGACATGTCCAAGATAACCAGCTCCTCCTTCCACAACAATGTCAAGCAAAGCGAACTCGCCTTTCTCTAATGGTGTCAGGTACATTAGGAAACTTATTCTGTAAACTTCCTTCGGCGAAGTGTTCTTTCCCCAGCTCAATAGAATCGGCACATACAGACCATCTAACAGTAGTTTTCACGCAGCATAATCTCAGGGATTTGTTAGTGTCCAGAAAGAAAATTCACTAAACAGCACAGATTTAACCATTTCACGGAAGATGTTCCGTATGCTGAGATATTTAAGCGTTGCCTAAGCCTTGCATATGTGGTGTAACATCTTCCTCTATAGAATCAGCATCTTTCATTGCAGAGAGCTGAGTATATGGTGAGATTTTTCCGCACACACACGTATACAACGAGTTTGCGCCTATTGTCCGTCTACGAAATTCCACTCACAAGATATTATACAACCCGAAGCTATCACAGAAGACACATGCTCATTGAGCTGAGCAACAGAATCAGACCCACAGCCTCTTGCTTGCTTGTGTCCCAAACTGCTTAACTGTACAGCGATGCTTGCGTTCATTTTCAAATCAAACTTCGACTGTGGCATTGAGTGACAGGAAAGATTCGCGATATCCATAACCATGTAACTTCTCTGCTCTGTTTTACAAGTTTCACTTTCTCATTTTCCATGTTTTGCAATGTCGCTAATATTCTACGTAAAAGCATAAATTCCACAACTTCTTTTGCCTCTAAGGTTTCTATTTCTTTTATCCCCTTATCTTTTCTCATTTATCCTCTGCATCTGTATGTCTGTCTACCTGTTTCGTTAACTCCCGCTTTACCTTTTCATTCATTCATTCATTCATTCATTCATTCATTCATTTATTCTTTCTTTCTTTTTTCTTTCTTTCTTCCGTTTTTCATTCTTTCTTTCTTTCTTTCTTTCTTCCGTCCTTCATTTCTTTCTTTCTCTTTTCTTTCTTTTTTCTCTCTTTCTTTCTTGTGTCTTTCTTTCTTTCTTTCCTTCTTCCACCCTTCATTTCTTTCTTTTTCTTTCTTCATTTCTTTCTTTTTCTCTTTCTTTCTTCTTTTCTTTCTTCTTACTTTTTCTCTTCCTTCTTCTTCTTCTTCTCTTCCTCCTTTCTTCTTCTTTCTTTCGTCCTTCTTTTCTTTTCATCTCTCTTCCCATTCTCTTTTTCTCTTTTTTGTCTTCTTTCTTTCATTCTTTCTTTCTCCTTCTTTTTTTTTCTCTTCTTCTTTCTTCTTCTTCCTTTTTCTGTCTTTCTTTCTTTCCTCTTCCTTCTTTCCTTCATTATTGATTTCTTTTCACTTTCCCTTCTGCAATTATCTCTATCTCTTTATATTTTCCTTTTCTCACTTCGACAGTGTTTTATTTCTCTTTCATTCTCTCTTTCTTCTCTGTGTGCCTCTCTATCTTACCGCTCTCTCTCTCTCTTCTCTCTCTCTCTCTCTCTCTCTCTCTCTCTCTCACGGTCTTTCTTTTTCTTTCTTACCGTAACTGTATTTCTCTGAATGTGTTTATATACCCCTCACCATTTCCTGAAAGTTCTCTTTTTATCTCGCTCCTAAACTCTCTGTCTATCCAATTCTCTCTTACTATATTCTTTTTTTTTATCCCTCCCTTCTCTCCCCCTCTCAATCTATCTTCTCTCTCTCTCTTCTCTCTATCTCCCGCGCTCTCTCTCTCTCTCTATCTTCTCTCTATCTTCTCTCTCCTCCTCTCGTTCTCTTATCTCTCTGATGCCGCTCATTTGTGTCATTTTTTTCCATCTCTCACTTCTCTCTTCCCGACTGCTTTTAACTCAGCACAACCGTACATCCATATTTCAGCACCATCCGATCTATCAACGATAGTTCCAAACAACAGAATTACTATCTGAAATTGTAAACAACGTTTGTGGTTCTCAGTAGTGAAAATATCCCAAGGGACCAGATAACCTCGATGATATGTATTTTACTGTGGTTCCCAGATCGGTCTCAACGTTCAATGTCATACAAAGAATGTAGACAATATAGTGAAGGGTAACTGCTTTTTAACCTCACGTAGACCCTGATAAGGCAGTTTCATACATAGGGCAGACATTTTGGGGGAGTACAAAATCAGTTATGCCACCATCACTATTTGGCTGGTACTTTATTTATCAACCCTGGAAGGATGATAAAGTTAACATCGGCAGGATTTGAAATCAGAATTTAAAGGTTCGTAACTAAACACTGCCAGTTCACCTTTGTCACTCCATATTTTCATGAGTTTATCCTGGCTGTGTTGTAAGACGTTCGCTTCCCAACCACATGGTTCTGGGTTCAGTACCACGGCATGGCATTTTGAACAAGTGGTTCGGGTCGACCAAAGCCTTGTGAGTAGATTTGGTAGGCGGAGATTTAAAGAAGCCTATCGTATATATGTATATATATATGTGTGTGTGTGTGTGTGTGTGTGTGTGTGTGTGTGTGTGTGTGTGTGTGTGTGTGTGTGTGTGACTTTGTGACTGTTTGTCTCACACCACTGCTTGACAACCGGTGTTGGTATGTTTACGTCCTCGTAACCTAGAAATTCGACAAAATAGACCGATAGAAAAATGCAATGGGATCGATTCATTCGACTAAAAATTCTTCAAAGTGGTGCCCCAGCATGGCCGCAGTCTAATGACTGAAGCAGAGGAAAAAAGAAAGAAAACAAAAAAGGTCCGTGATTGTTTTCAGGCTTTCGGTCAACCCTTGTTTTACGCATCCTGAGTAATAAAGCTTTCATTTCATAAGTCCAGAGTTCTTCTGGTCGCTGAAAAAGAAGTTGGGAACGTACAACATATTCGGTGCATAGACGTCCTGTGCATTACATGTGATACACAGGACAGCAAAGGGTCAAGAGCAGGCCTATATGAAAGGCACACAAGATATTCAGGAATAATGGGTCTCGTACTACATTGTCCAATGTACCAGTTTATAGCACGACATGGTAGAATTAGAAGGAGATTTAACTGAGTTTGAATCTATGTAGAGGCGCTTATTAGCTTGTTGAAGAGTCATCTGGTCCGAGATCGCTCGGATTTGTCTGACTCAATGGTGTTAAAGACGTCAGAAAGGTTAACATCTTGTGTCGTACCGAGCTGGTTGATAAATGATTTTTACTGGACAGCTGATTTGAGTATAATAACTATATCGGAATGTCCCCATAACAGTGAATCACCAAATAATTTTTTAGCTTGATTGCTAAGCAACGTTGAAGAGCTGTTTACAAGAATCGGTGAATAAGTCAAATGGAGGATAGTTCTGCATCGTGCAAGTAAAAAGTGAAAAATGTATTTAGGCGCAGGAGTGGCTGGTGGTAAGTAGCTTGCTACCAACCACATGGTTCCGGGTTCAGTCCCACTGCGTGGCATCTTGGGCAAGTGTCTTCTGCTATAGCCCCGGGCCGACCAATGCTTGTGAGTGGATTGGTAGACGGAAACTGAAAGAAGCTGTCTCGTATATATGTATATATATATAAGTGTGTGTGAATATGTTTGTGTGTCTGTGTTTGTTCCCTAGCATTGCTTGACAACCGATTGCTGGTGTGTTTACGTCCCCGTCACTTAGCGGTTCGGCAAAAGGACCGATTTAGAATAACTACTGGGCTTACAAAGAATAAGTCCTGGGGTCGATTTGCTCGACTAAAGGCGGTGCTCCAGCATGGCCGCAGTCAAATGACTGAAACAAGTAAAAGAGTAAAAAGAGAAAGAGTAAAAAAGCTATATAGTAAATAGTTCTTGTTTCGCCTTGGGTCTCACCTATGATCCAGTAGCATAAACGTTCTGCCTGATTCCTTTCATAACTTTTTCTAGACAGTATATCCTTGGAATGTATGATCCAAAATAGCTATCTTTCGTTTTTAAGACAGTAGGGTGTGGTCTCAAACAACCCTACTGCTACAGTCAGCAGGTCAAGTGACTAAGTACAAGTTTTCTAGTTGGCCATACTGCTTTATTTATCACAACTCATTTTAGTGTTCCTGCATCTCACATCACACCTTAGAACGTAACAATGTGCTATCATTTAGCGCCAACATTTATGTTCTGTAAGGGTCGTCAGTGATCAAACCCAACATGCGCATACGCACATACACACATATACACACACTATATACATACACATACTCATACACATATATACATACACATTCCAAATACAACTATATCTTATATACTTCTTACATACTGCGTATAGACAGTATCCTTTATAATCTCTGATGACCTCTCTGACGACCCCAGAAAGTATTTACTTAGTCCAGACGATGAAATGAGATGGCCTCTACGTGGGTGTTCGTATCGCCAGAAATAGCTGCTAAATTTTTCTCGAGCCATAATCTTCCATCTTAAAGAAGGAAGGCGTGGGAAGGCTAAAAAAATAACACGGCCAGGACTGCACTACACAGTTTTCGTCGTGGAGTTATTTTATGCTTGAAGTTAGATGCTTATGTTGCAAGTGGTAAGTTAATGAGGAGTGATGGATGGTTTCATATTTATGTATACTTTTACTCTTTTACTTATTTTATTCATTGAACAGCGGTCATGCAGGAACAGGCAGAAGAGACTGTCTCCTTAGCTTGTGGGGGACAAACCCAAACCCAAACAACACGCATACATTTATATATTTCATCTATCTATCAGTGTGTGTGTGTGTGTGTGTGTGTGTGTGTGTGTGTGTATGTGTGTGCGTGTGTGTGTGTGTGTATACGACAGTCTTCCACAGTTTCTGTCAACCAAATTCAGTCACAAGGCATTGGTCGCCCCGGAGCTATATTAGGTAAAAGACACTCGCCCAAGGTGCCCTGCAGTAGGACTGAACCCAAAACCACGTGCTTGTAAAGCGAGCCTCCGAACCACGCAGGCATGTATGTCTAATATAATAAATAGCAGTTTGTGTCTCCTTCTGCCACCCACCCCAAAATATATGTATACGTTCAGATAGTAAAGCGACCTGTCAGTTTTTCAGTGAAATACATAGGCATAGCGGTTAATTGACTTTGATGTATCTCCTCACAAAAATGAACATTTATCACTTGTGAATTTTTCATAGGTACCCACTTGTTCTAAACATTATAACGAGGCAGCTGTGTTGTCAAGCAATCGTTCTACTGTCTAAATAAATGTGTGCATGTGTGTGCGTGCGTGCGTGTGTGTTTGTGTGTGTGTATGTGTATGTGTGTGTATACATACATACATAGATTTTACACATGCTTATGTGTGACCATTAAATTAGCATCATTGCTAGTTAATATTTTTACTTTCTTTGTACGATTTTTTTCTTCTTGCTTTGTTCGGATTTTCCTCACTATATACGAACTCGAATTAGGCTCATATACCTATGAATATATGAGATGTGTCGATGGCTGTTCTTTAGTTTTTGGGGTTTTTTTTTTTGTATTTGACATCACCATTGTCAGTGTCAATCAATGGTTGCTGGTCGTTGACCAATTTCAGTAAAACAACTGGGTTGCGAAAACAGCAGCTCTATTAAGTGCAACACTTTTGATGGTAGGAAGATAAAATTATCCGCTTGTCTTCAAATATGGGTGTCATCAGCAGAAGTACTCTTTGGAGTGAGTGACAGTTTTACCTGAGGTAACCAGAAGGCAAGACAATAACTCTACCTGTAATGTTACTTGTGAGATTTTGTGCATCCGAGAACGTCAAATATAAGTCAGAAAATTCTGTCTTCATCTTATATTTTTATCTTGGTCTGCTTCGGAACTTCAACCAATGCAAATTCTTTGTTACTATTATAGACAGGGGATCTTTTCGGTTTGAACGGCAGTTATTTTAAATAATTTCCACGTAACTAAACACTTTTAAACTTCGTATACTGGTAGAATGTGTTTATAAAACATCTTTTTTACTTGGCTTTATTGAGAAAATTCTATGGTTTGTAAGATATTTGTTGTTGTTTTTCTTCAATTTCTGCGATTTCAACCAATCACTGACGTCTATTGAGGTAAAAAAAACATTCTGTGCCGTATGAATATGTCCCTCGTTTAAGAAACATATTGGGTTTATTTACATTTCTGAAGAAAAAAAAGATACCCTTCTCCCCACCCCTAACCCTAACCCTAACTAACCCTAGCCCTAAAACAGATTGAAATGCAATAGATCGATACTAGGATCATAATTATGGGTGACAATTTCATATGACACCGCTAGAAAAACTGCCGTTCAAACCGAAAACATCCTAGATAGGGTTGTAAGGCGGCAAGCTAACAGAATCATTAGCACGCCGGGTAAAATGCTTTGTAGCATTTCGTCCGTCTATACTTTCGGAGTTCAAATTCTGCCGAGGTCGACTTCGTCTTCTATCTTTTCATCGTCGATAAAGAAGGTACCAGTTTAAGCACTGGAGTCGATGTAATCGACTTAAACCCACCCTCGAAATTGCTGTGCCCAAAATTTGAAACCAATATTTAAAAGGTGGCGAGCAGGCAGAGCCGTTAGTACGCCGGGCAAAATGCTTAGCAGCAAGTTCATCGATCTGTACGTTCTGACAGCGCAGACAGAATCGTTTCAACATCGGGCAAAATGCTTTGCAGCATTTCGTACGTCTTCACGTTCTGAATTCAAATTCGGTCGACTTTCTTTTCCATCGTTTCGGGGTCGATAAAATAAGTACTAGTTTAGAACTGGAGTCGATGTAATCGACTTCCCCGAAATTGCTGGCATTGTGCCAAAATTTGAAACCAAAATTTGAAACAAAGTAGTGCTGTCATTATATGTAAAGTTGAGTGGAAGCTTAAAAGTAGAGTGAGCAAAGTTACAGCAAATCCTGATGAAGCCACTGCAATAGCAATCTACCTCAAAAAAAAAAAAAAAAGAGAGAACATTTTATAGAAAATACGTTGATCGAAAGGGTTTTGTCTGTCCCACTTGAAATATCACAGAAAGTTGTTCTTCTCGCGTCAGGTAACACCAGTTGTTTGATCTTTCCATTAGTATTTTTTTTTTTTTTACCTAGTGATTGATTCGTTTTGTTGGCCATACTGTTCTTGTTATATTGAATTTCGTAGCTGGTTGTCTAAAGAATCTCTCAACACTAACAGTTGCAGTTCGTCCTCGAACTGGCTGTCCACAGTATTCAAGATATTTGCTAGTCATGGGCTGTACAGTATTTTAAATAAGAATCAGTGCGTAGCTTTTTTTTTATACAGAGAGGTAAAAACTGAATGTAAAAATATTTTACTTGAAACAATATGTCTTCTGTCATGCTGTTCAAGTAATTATGTCAGATTTACTGAGGGTTCGACTTGAACAAATACAGATAATAAAGGATAGAAAAGAGGCTCCTTTACTTGTCTGGGAATTTTACACTTCAACTTTTTCCAGTGTACTGTTCAAGTCGACATCTTTTAAGATGCCGTTTCTCTGGAATTTAGTACAGAAAACAAAATAGTCTATTCTTTCATAATTTCATACTTACATCTACGTATATTGATATAAAATAAAATGAGATTCGATTGACGGAAATAATAAGGATGTTCTCCAGTAGTTCATTTAATCCAACTCTAAATGCAAGCACAAGGCATAGATGGGTATCTTTAACAAAGCAGAGACCTTGGCCAACATTCCGACAAAAGTTTCTGGTCTCATGACAACCCATAATTTATGGTTTCTATATTTCCTCCTTACAACATTCTCCAATGCCTACCAAAAACCGTGCTTTCCTTACTCCTGCAAATTAGCCATCCATCCGTCCGCCTATCTATCTATCTATCTATCTATCTATCTATCATCTATCTATCTATCTATCTATCTATCTCTATCTATCTATCTATCTATCTATCTGTCTGTCTGTCGTCTGTCTGTCTGTCTGTCTGTCTGTCCGTCCGTCCGTCCGTCCGTCCGTCCGTCCGTCCGTCCGTCTGTCTGTCTGTCTAAGAAGATTGGTGATTTGGATAGTCTTTTCGTCACATCAACGAAAATAAAGCCAATATGTTGGATAGCCATGGGATCTGAAGAACAGTTGCACATCACATACAGTCAAGTAGGATCGTGGAAAACTTATGTTATATGTATGAGGGGAAATCAAAAATTATCCACACTTACGCCATAACGTATCTTTATTATTGTCCCACTGTATTCTGCGCATGCATGTTTATAGTTGGTACTATTATGGTCGAAGTTTGAGCTTGATCACGCCATTTTACTTTCTGGCTTTACAATGTAAGCATGGCCTCTCCACTAGCAATGAACACCAAAGAAGAACAAAGAGCAGTGATCTGAGAGATGGTAATGGTGAACCGGTTCACCATTACCATCTCTCGGGCTTGCTGAATCTTTTTGCCAGTAGTCCTGCCCCCTCTTCGTGCGTCAGGCTTGTCTGGCCACTTTTAAACCTCTTGATCCACTCATACACGTTTCTTCGCGGTTGTTCACTGACCCAATATTGCACTAAAAGCCACTGATGAATTTCAACACCTGACACATTCCGACCAGAGAAATCAGATCACTACTCTTTGTTCTTATTTGGTACGCATTGCTTGTGGAGCGGCTATGCTTACACGGTAAAGTCAGAAAGAAAAATGGCGCGATCAGGCTCGAAATTCGATAACATGATCACAAAAGTACTAACTATAAGCACGCATGCGCAGAAGTCTGTGTGACAATAATAAAAATGTTATGGTGTAAGTGCGGATAATTTTTGACTTGCCCTCGTAAATAGATCAAAGAGATGCAACTTATGCGTAGCTGAAAGATCGCACATTCTTTTTAGAGCGAAGAATTCCACCACACTACTTAATTTCAGATCCGAAATTTTCAGTAAATGCAAGCACATGGGAAATTTTTTTTTTGTCGAACTAGAGAATACCACCCTCATCAGATTGTGCAGTTATCTTTCAAACTTTGAACTCCTAAATGTTGAATTATTCTACAGTAGCTTGATTAATAATGATTTCTATGGTCAAAGAGGGTGTAATTATAAAATTTTGTTTCTTTCCATTTTTTACCGTTTTTATTCACTCTTTGTCTTCTTTGTATATATATAAATATGCATGCGTGTGTGTGTGTGTGTGTGTACACTCTTGTAAAGGCGCGTAGCTTACCAGTTAGTGTATTCAGATCTCGACATTGCAGTCGTGAGTTCGATTCTCAGCGGCGTGTTCTGACCTTTATTTTACGTTGCTCCAGTCCATTTAGGTGGCAAAAAGTGTTGTATCTGTAATTCAAAGGCCAGCCCAATCACATTCTGTATTTCCCTGAGAACTATGTTAAGGACACGACACGCATGTCTGTGGAGTGATCAGCTACTTACACGTTAATTTCATGAGCAGATTGTTCCGTTGTTCGGATCGACTGAAACACTCATCGTCATAACCGACAGAGTGCTAATTTACACACACACACACACCACACACAACACACACACACACACACATACACACACAAACACACACGTATGTAGTTTTTTTTCTTACAATTATATGCCAACTTTAATACATGTCTACACATCTATACATGTTAGCTACTCTAATGAGTTAATCAATGAGAAAACCATTCATAATTAACTAAGAATCTCCTGAATGAAACATGTCTGTGGTTCGAAAATCATTAGAAGGCGTGAAAGATCTAACGAACGGAAAGAACTGTCATTTGCTATTAATTGAGGCGTCATTTTGTGGACTTAATCTAGACATGGACAGAAAAATGAAAGGAATCTATTGTGAAATATCTGTTATAGTTTGGCATCGGCTTTTGTATTACATCTCATCACATTACACACAGACGTCTGGTGCTAATCTATCTATCTATCTATCTATCTATCTATCTATCTATCTATCTATCTATCTATCTATCTATCTATCTATCTACTTTTCCTTTCTTACTATATGTATGTGTATTTCAAAAATTTAACAAATCACGATATATATTATTAGTTTATTCATACATATATGTATATACGCGTGTGTATTTGTGTATGCATGTATATATATATATATATATATATATATATATATATGTACGTGTGTGTCTGTATATATATATATATATATATATATACACGCACACATACATATAGGCGTAGGTGTGACTGTAGTAAAAAGCTTACTTCTCAATCACATGGTTCCGGGTGCAATTCCACTGCGTGGAACCTTGGGCAGGTGTCTTCTGTTATAATCTCGGGTGTCCAAAGTCCAATGAATATATTTAGTAGACGGAAACTGAAAGAAGCCTGAAGCCCGTCGTATATATATATATATATATATATATTTGTGTGTCATTATATCTGTGTTTGTCCTCCCATCACTGCTTGACTGCCGGTGCTGGTGTGTATACGTCTCTGTAACGTAGCGGTTCACCAAAAAAGAACGATAGAATAAGTCTCAGACTTTAAAAGATAAGTACTGAGGTCGACACATTCAACTAAAATTTCGTCAAGGCGGTGCCCCAGCATGACCGCAGCCTATCGACTGAAGCAAGTAAAAGATAAAAGATAAAAAGATACTCACACACACACACACACATGTACACACATGTACACATGCACACACAAATACAGGCGTGTGCTCATACACACACATATATATGTATTTATGTCTTGGTGCAGGAGTGGCTGTGTGGTAAGTAGCTTCCTTACCATCCACATGGTTCCGGGTTCAGCCCCATTGCATGACGCCTTGGGCAAATGTCTTCTACTATAGCTTCGACGGAAACTGAAAGAAGCTCGTCGTGTATATATATATATATAGGGAAAATTCACAAAAAAACAAAAGACGAAGACAGGTGGTGTACACAACAAACAGATGCATTAGTTTAATGCTCGGGAAGTGAAAAAGTCTTTAACGTTTCGAGCCTACGCTCTTCCACAGAAAGGAACGCAGATAGAAACACAGAAAGAAGCATGGAGAGAAAATAAAGAATGTGTTGTGGCTAGCGATCTATATATATATATTTGTGTGTGTGGTGTGTGTGTGTGTGTGTGTGTGTTCCGACCATCACTTGACAACGATGCTGGTGTATTTATGTCCTCGTAACTTAGCGGTTCGGCAAAAGCAACTGATAGAATAAGTACTAGGCTTACAAAGAATAAGTCCTGGCGTCGATTTACTCGACTAAAGCCGGTGCTCCAGTATGGCCGCAGTAAAATGACTGAAACAAGTAAAGAATAAAAGATATATATAGAGAGAGAGAGAGGCGGGGAGAGCGAGAAAAAAAAGAGTGAGATCGGTAGACAGACTGACAGGCAGAACAAGCGATACACTTTGTTTAAATATCGAGAATATTTTATTCCACCATACACTTTAAAGCTACAAATTTTATTATCAATTCCGTTGGTATTTCTAAATCGCCTTAAACACCCTTTACTGACTTAAAATTTCTTGATATCCTTATGCATAGCCAACTTTGAAATCTACACATCAGACGTTGCTATCACAAGATCCTTGATGGATTAACTTAATCGAATCACTGCCTCAAGATTTGTATATTTTGTAACTCTCATGCGCTTTCTTACGCCAAAAGATAATGATTTAGTAATTTGCATCAGCGTTATATTCGAAAGAAGTGCAAGAATTTGTATGTCAAAAACTGTTTGCTTTCTAAAATTATACTCGTCTCAAAATCTCTTTATCGACGCACCAGACAAGAAAGACAGAGTCACACGCTTCTTTTCTTTTAAGTGATCGCCCTGAAGTCATAAAGAAAAATTCAAGCCTTGAAATCCGCGTGAAATATTAACAAAAGCTGTAGAGCTATACAAGTCGTGTTGTGTTGCGGTATAGCGAATATTGACAGTGTGCTTTTTGCCACTGCGATATTACTCTGGTATCGTTTTTCTTTTATCTTTAACTTATTTCGTTTATCGGATTGCGGCCCCTGCTGGGGCAGCACGTTCGTGTGTTTTAGTCGAACAAATCGATTCTAGGATTTAATTTTGAAGTTTGGTAATAGTGCTAATATACGAGGATGTAACAAACCAACAACGGTTATCAAACGGTAGTGGGACATAAACAAACACACATTTACGACCGGCTTCCACGCAATTTCTATTGTAATTTACTTAAAATACATTAGTGGTCACGTAATGAATTAAATAATTCATCTGCGTTATAGATGTAAATTTTCTACAGTATATATGTTTCAGGCACTTTGAAGTACGATATAAATATATGTTTTTAATCAATGGGCTCTTAATACTGAGTGATGATTTTTAAATAACGTTAATTTGCATTGAATAATGAATAAAGTTTGATATTATTGACTTGTCGTCTCTAGATGATGAAATTAGTATCTTTGCAAATGGTGAAAGTTTCTGAATGTGAATTAACTTTGGTGCAATGGCAAACTCTGTCGAGACTAATTTCCCTTGTTTTCATTATAAATACCATTGAATTTTAAAAATTCAGTAAAATTTAAGTAACTCTATTCTGTTGACTTAAAAATTCCAATAGAGATCTCCGTTGATGGCAGATTACCTCTCTTGTTATGAAATTCTGTTAGTGGCTGCAATATGAGCTAGGAGTGAGAATGTTTTAGTTTAATGTGGTATACTGAGGTAGCATTTTTTATTTTCCTGGACATGAAGGAATTCATTTACTGGCTGTAAGTAGAGGAGTATCTAAGACATTATCAAGCGGAGTGAGGATCGCCCTAAAATTAACTGCCTTGGTTAGGCAGAATGTCTTTAGTGGCTCGCTGCTTTGATTTGGCAGCTAGCTGGCAGGGCTGAAGTCTATGTGATACACGAGTGTATGCATTTTTTCTTTAATAACGTCAATATTGGAAGTGATGCTCAAGAAAGAGCAACTCAGTTTTAATGGACATTTAAAAAACTCGCGTTATTTATATATGCCTTCTACTATATATATATATATATATATATATTATATATATATATATAATTGAATTCGTGGTGACATCAAGGCTATATTCGTGGTGATATCAAAGTTCGACGGAGGATTAAACCAAATGATTTTCTTCTTTTTAATTCTGTTCCCAGCGGATGCAAGAAGAAGCTGAATATCATTTAAATTCTCATTTAGTGAAGTAGACCTATGTTGACGATATCTCTGTCTGAGGATACATTGGAGATATTTCTAATGATACTGAGTGCTAAATTGCTTCGGGATTTTAATTGCCCAGCAGCTAATCTCAAAAATAGTAAATATAATATTCAGTCCCCTGTTTCGGGAAGCGACAGATTATGTCTCGGTGCACTAACATGGCTGTTGGGAAATAGCTGAAAGCAGCAATATATATTGATTTGTGTGCGAGCATACGTATAGGCGCAGGCATGATTTTGTGGTTAAGGCTTTCGCTTTACAACAACGTCGTTTCGGGGATTCAATCCCACTACGTACAATATTTGCTGAGCACCTTCTATTGTAAGTTTGTATTGGATACTACAGTGTGAAAAGAATTTGGTTGACAGAACTGCGCAGAAGTCTGTTTGTATGTGTGTGCGTGTGCGTATATCTATAAATGTATATATGTGTATGTTTCTGTGTTAGTTTCTAACGTTTCGACAAATAGATACTGATAAAGCATGTACCAACCTGAAACAACTTATATTATGGATATGATCTATCTTAAAAGCTGTACTTCAGTATGGCTGCAGTCCAACGGATTAAATGCATACATATATATGTACGTGTGTGCGCGTGTGCGTGTGTGTGTGGTGTGTTGTATGTGGTAAAAAGCTTGTTTCCCACCACATGGTTCGGAGTTCAATCCATCATGTGGCACCTTGGGCCATATGCTGTATCTTCTGCTATAGCCACCTGTCGACGAAAGCCTTCTCGATGGAAACTGAAAGAAGCCCGTCATAAAAATAATATATATATATATATATATATATATATATATATATATATATAATA
>NC_042999.1:134418657-134463657 GCF_006345805.1 Octopus sinensis | reverse complement strand
TTTTATGGATAACAGTTCTTGACCATTTTGTTTCGCACAGTGATGGAATACTGACATCAAACTGCCTGAAAACGTTTGTTTCGCTTGGTACTGGAAGATGTAAATTTACTAAATGCACATAAATGAGAAAAAAAAACACCTTCTCGGCACTTTTACTCAAGACTAAGTTAAGTTTATGCACATAGCAATGAATGAAGAGAGCATGTTTAAATCTTTAATCCCTTAGCTTGCTCTGTACTCCGTTTTGCGTTCCTGTCATTACAGCTGCTTCGTCGTAAGTCTGGTTCACTAATTTGTCTGTAGCGTCACTGATATAGTTCAACGCAGCTGCGATCACATCAGCTAGTCTTGTAGCACTTTTATCATCATTGACTTCATAGAATCTAAGAAATCGTTGACATGTTTTGTCTTCATATATATATATCTTATCATGATCTGAGCATGCATTGCACAGTCTATAGATTCGTCAGCTTGTACAGACATGAATGGAGCTTTATCAACTTCGCTTCTAATTTCATCAGAGATGACATTTCTAGTCGCTTGTTTTAGGCCATTTTGTATTGTGCTCGTGACTCCTGAAAACTGTTTCGACCCCACTTTAGTAGAAAGTCTAGAAGCAAACACGCTGTCGATTTCAGCAAAGCACTGCAATAGTTCACAACAATTTCCTCTATTATTAAGACTGCCACTTCCTTCAGCATATCCACGTAAAGGCAACTCTTGTTTACACAGGTATAACACTGCATTTGTTAACTACTTTAAATATTGTCTATTTTGTTCAGTTCTTTTGTTATGCCGTTCTTTTTCCAGTTTAGCAGACTCACGAAAAGCTGTCACAATATCGTACAGTCCGAAAGTTTTCGAGCTCTTTTAACTACTTAAATGACTCGCTGATTTACTGTGATACTTACAGTCACCCAAGATGTTTTATAATTATTATAGCCTCCATCTATTCACACGACTGATTAGCTTTTGGTTAAAACAACAAAAATGGCAGTAGCAGAGTTTCTCTGTGCCGCTGCTTGCACAAAGCCAATCAACCTGTTCATACCATTTTATCTGGAATGTTCAAGTTCCAACTTCAGTTTTCGCTGAAAGAATCGGCCTGTCTGCTCGAAGAATTTCATGTTTTCCCGCAATATTTCTCACTCCAAATGGCTTATTTTGTTATATCTAGCACTATGTATTTCTCCATTTCTAAGTTAATGGTGAAAAATAAAGCAACCCTGGAAAACACAACTGATCTTTACACAGACGCACAGAATAACAGCAATTAAAGAACGACAGCGGAGTGCACAACAAACATCAGCGATCTGACTGTCGCTTGTTTTGTTGACAAGTATTGGCTGAAATTACATACTTTAAGTCAGTGTTGGCAGAAATTAAATCAGCTTGCAAATACACGTTTACTTCACTAAATTTATACTTGGGCTAAGCCCGAACAGCCCGATGTCGCCACTCATACATATATTCTTTTATTCTTTTACTTGTTTCAGTCATTTGACTGCGGCATGCTGGAGCACCACCTTTTAGTCGAGCAAATCGACCCCACGACTTATTCTTTGTAAGCCTGGTACTTATTCTATTGGTCTCTTTTTTGCCGAACCGCTCAGTTACGGGGACGTAAACACACCAACATCGGATGTCAAACACAATCACAGAATCACATACACACAAGCACACACACATATATATATACACATATATACGACGGGCTTCTTTCAGTTTCTGTCTACCAAATCCACTCACAAGGCTTTGGTCGGTCCAAGGTACCACGCAGTGGGACTGAACCCGCAACAATGTGGACGGTAAGCAAGCTACTTACCACACAGCTACTCCTGCGCCTATATATAATATATATATATATATAATATATATATTATATATATATAATATATATATTATACATATATATATGTGTACACACACACACACCACACACACACACACACATATATATATATATATACATATATATATATATATATAATAACAATTAAGGAACGGCATAATAGGCCATTCACCACTAGAAATAACAGCCAAAGCTTCTACCGCAAATAAAGATTAATTCCGTAAACAGGAGAAAATTAAAAAAACATTTACCCTGTAATTTCTTGTACGGTATACCGTTTCATCCGCTGTTTAATGGTAAACTAACATGATTAAATTAAATCAAGCCAATCTTCCATAAGCCCTCGGATTCTTCAGCAAGAAATAGCTCAAGTCGGAACAGATATTTACACGAGGCATACCCCATCTTGCCAAGTCAATATCTGACCTAAAATTTTCAAATCGTCGCACTCGCGCCAAATTTATCGGCAGCAAATAAATATCAGCCGTCGATTCCATTACGGAATTAACCAAAAAATTCATAATTAATCAATATAGGGTGGCAAGGAAAATTTTGTAGAATTTTATTGCCACCAGCGGCCCAGTGGGAAAAAATTAAATAGTCATAGACCATTTTTAGTTCAACATAACATTAAGGAACGGCCATAATAGGCCATTCACCCACTAGAAATAACAGCCAAAGCTTCTACCGCAATAAAGATTAATTCCGTAAACAGGAGAAAATTAAAAAAACATTTACCCTGTAATTTCTTGTACGGTATACCGTTTCATCATCCGCTGTTTAATGGTAAACTAACATGATTAAATTAAATCAAGCCAATCTTCCATAAGCCCTCGGATTCTTCAGCAAGAAATAGCTCAAGTCGGAACAGATATTTACACGAGGCATACCCAATCTTGCCAAGTCAATATCTGACCTAAAATTTTCAAATCGTCGCACTCGCGCCAAATTTATCGGCAGCAAATAAATATCAGCCGTCGATTCCATTACGGAATTAACCAAAAAATTCATAATTAATCAATATGGGTGGCAAGGAAAATTTTGTAGAATTTTATTGCCACCAGCGGCCCAGTGGGAAAAAATTAAATAGTCATAGACCATTTTTAAGTTCAACAATAACAATTAAGGAACGGCCATAATAGGCCATTCACCCACTAGAAATAACAGCCAAAGCTTCTACCGCCGCAAATAAAGATTAATTCCGTAAACAGGAGAAAATTAAAAAAAACATTTACCCTGTAATTTCTTGTACGGTATAACCGTTTCATCATTCCGCTGTTTAATGGTAAACTAACATGATTAAATTAAATCAATCTTGGCTGTTATTTCTAGTGGGTGAATGGCCTATTATGGCCGTTCCTTAATTGTTATTGTTGAACTTAAAAAGGTCTATGACTATTTAATTTTTTCCCACTGGGCCGCTGGTGGCAATAAAATTCTACAAAAAATTTTCCTTGCCACCCTATATTGATAATTATGAATTTTTTGGTTAATTCCGTAATGGAATCGACGGCTGATATTTATTTGCTGCCGATAAATTTGGCGCGAGTGCGACGATTTGAAAATTTTAGGTCAGATATTGACTTGGCAAGATTGGTATGCTCGTGTAAATATCTGTTCCGACTTGAGCTATTTCTTGCTGAATCCGAGGGCTTATGGAAGATTGGCTTGATTTAATTTAATCATGTTAGTTTACCATTAAACAGCGGATGAAACGGTATACCGTACAAGAAATTACAGGGTAAATGTTTTTTTTAATTTTCTCCTGTTTACGGAATTAATCTTTATTTGCGGTAGAAGCTTTGGCTGTTATTTCTAGTGGGTGAATGGCCTATTATGGCCGTTCCTTAATTGTTATTGTTGAACTTAAAAATGGTCTATGACTATTTAATTTTTTCCCACTGGGCCGCTGGTGGCAATAAAATTCTACAAAATTTTCCTTGCCACCCTATATTGATTAATTATGAATTTTTTGGTTAATTCCGTAATGGAATCGACGGCTGATATTTATTTGCTGCCGATAAATTGGCGCGAGTGCGACGATTTGAAAATTTTAGGTCAGATATTGACTTGGCAAGATTGGGTATGCCTCGTGTAAATATCTGTTCCGACTTGAGCTATTTCTTGCTGAAGAATCCGAGGGCTTATGGAAGATTGGCTTGATTTAATTTAATCATGTTGTTTACCATTAAACAGCGGATGAAACGGTATACCGTACAAGAAATTACAGGGTAAATGTTTTTTTTAATTTTCTCCTGTTTACGGAATTAATCTTTATTTGCGGTAGAAGCTTGGCTGTTATTTCTAGTGGGTGAATGGCCTATTATGGCCGTTCCTTAATTGTTATGTTGAACTTAAAAATGGTCTATGACTATTTAATTTTTTCCCACTGGGCCGCTGGTGGCAATAAAATTCTACAAAATTTTCCTTGCCACCCTATATTGATAATAATATATATATATATATATATATATATATATATATATATATACATATATATGTGTGTACACACATACACCACACACATATATATATATATATATATAATATATATATATATAATATATATACTGGTCTACAAACAGTCTGCCGCCAGGTTCTTCTCTCTCAACCCCTGACAGGGAGGCAGTGGAATCGCTTCTTGACTTCATGGATGACTTCTTCTTGTCCCAACTGGTACTCGAACCAACGAGATGTCACAAAAACGTCTTAGACTTAATTTTCAGCAATCACACTGATACTATCCACAATATTGCAGTGGAGAAAACCCTACTCTCCGACCATGACATGGTTCTCTGTGATCTGAGATTTCACTGGCCAAAATGCAAAACAAATGTCATCCCTCCTGCTCATCCATTTGACACTATGGATTTCCACAATGCAAACTGGGAAGCGATCAATAATGATCTTGCACAAGTCGATTGGTCCTTCACGCACACATACACACCACTAACATCAAAAGTCCTGGCAGTCACTTGTAGACACCATCACGAACATATGTGCAAGACACACCCCATTAAGATCTGCAAACAAATCTAAGTGTCGAATCCCTAGAAATAGAAAATCTCTTATAAGGAAAATTAAAAGAATCAACAAAAGATCAACATGCTGAAATACTGTCAACAGCAACACACCAACCTGACTGCCATCTCGTCGCTAGAGATTAAAAAACATAAACTCCAAAACAACATGATGTCTATCATCAATAGTCAGCGAAGAGCTGAAGAGGCCTGGGCCATTGAGAAGATCAAACTCAATCCCAAAGTGTTCTTTTCATTTGCAAAAAACACAGAGTCACTGGTTCTACTGTTGGCCCTCTGATTGATGAAAATGGTACTCTTCAAGACAATGCCAAAACCATGGGAGAAATATTGCAGAAACAATATTGCTCTGTTTTCAGCAATCCTGATATGACTGATCTGGGCTGTATCAGTGATGTTACTACTCCCCAATACACTTTATCGGACATAACATTTGCGCTCCTGATGTCTTAGCAGCAATAAAGGAAATGAAGCATAATTCAGCAGTAGGTCCCGATAGGTTCCCTGCTTGTGTCTTGAAGATGTGTCAAAACCAACTTGCACCCCCTCTAGCCAATCTGTGGCGGAACTCATTGGATGCTGGATATATACCAGATGACCTTTTATCCCAGTCTGTTGTCCCAGTTTTCAAAAAAGGAAACAAATCGCTTGCCGTGAATTACCGTCCAATCTCACTCACCTCTCATATCATCAAGATATTTGAGAGGGTGCTGAGATCGCGTATGACTCACTTCCTTGAGAGTCATAATATGCTGAACCCCAACCAGCATGGATTCCGTAATGGGAGAGATTGCCTGACGCAGCTACTGCATCATTTTGATGACATTTTGAGAGCCTTGGGAGAGGGTTCCAACACTGATGTCATCTACCTTGATTTCAGCAAGGCCTTTGACAGGGTTGATCATAAGATCCTTCTGAGAAGCTGTCCAATATTGGTGTCACTGGAAAGCTGCTGCAATGGATCAAGTGCTTCCTCTCTAACAGAACCCAACATGTTGTAGTCGAAGGAGTCAAATCCAGCCCAGCCAAAGTCAGCAGTGGTGTCCCACAAGGCACTGTGTTGGGCCCACTTCTCTTCATCATCTACATAAATGATATTACTGACACCATCAAACACAGCAACATCAGAACCTTCGCTGATGATTCCAAGCTCCAGAAGGTCATCAATGGCGTGGATGACCGAATAAACCTTCAGTCAGACCTACTGGCTGTTGTCCAATGGGCGGAAAAGAATAACATGTTGCTAAATGAAGACAAATTCGAACTGATCCACTTTGGAAGGGAGGACGCTCTGAAACTCCCATACTCTCTTCCTTCTGGAGAAATTCTCATGGCATCCAACAACATCAGAGACCTGGGAGTAACAGTGGACAACAACATAAGCTGGGCTACACATATAAGCAGCAAAGTTGACATGGCCCGCAGAATGTGTTCCTGGATTCTCAACCTTCCAGTCGAGAGATTCCCACGCTATTATCCTTCTCTTCTCCACTTTTGCCCGACCCCACCTTGAATACTGCTGTCCACTGTGGTCTCCCTACACAAAACAAATTTATGAGAATTGAAGCTCCCCAAAGGTCAATCACAAAAAAGATAGATGGCATGTCAGACCTTGACTACTGGGGTAGACTAGAGAAGCTGAAATTGTATTCACTCCAACGACGCCGTGAACGCTACATTATCTGTATGATGTGGAAAATATTCCATCAGCACTGTCCGAATGATGTTGGCATCACCTTCAAAATGCATCCAAGGCTTGGACCACGTGCCATCAGTCCACAACAAAAATCTAAATCGCATCACATAACGACAATACGGCACAACTATTTCACCTCAATTGGACCCGCTCTCTTCAACATTACACCAGGACACGTCAAAAAAGAAACTGACCACACAAAATTCAAGAAGTCTTTGGACAAATTCCTTCAAACAGTACCGGACAAACCACCCACCACCCGGATATGTCTCCGCAAACAATAACTCTCTGCTCGAATGGGCCTTGGTGCCCAATCCTGAACTGAAAGACTTCGCCAGGTGGTGCTATTAAGTTAGACATGGCCTGGGCCAATACTGGCCAAAAACCTTTCTAAGTTATTCTAAGTTATATATATACATATATATATATATATTATATAATATATATATATATACACATATATATATACATACATGCACATATATATATATATATATATATATATATATATATAATATATATATATATAATATATATATATATATATATATATATATATATATATAATATATATATCTATATATATATATATATATAAAATACTAAATTTCTAAATCTCTCGATATATATATATATAATATATATATATATATATATATATATATATATATAAGTATGTATATAATCTGCATTTGATTCATCTATTATATAAAATCCGTTTTGTCTGTCTGTTGTGTGTCTTCTAGGATCTCGGGCGTCCTCCATCCGATTGCGCTCAAATTTGATATGTAGATACCGACGGTATCAGGGCGCACATAAGTCATGAAAAAGTTTCAAAAATCGATTCCAGGTGAGAATGCGATCGATAAAACCGTTTTTGTCCTGCTTTTCTTCCGTCAACCTGTGTATAACTGCACCTTCAATTTTTTGTTGTTTTTGTACTACTTAAAGGCGCGTTTCTTTTCTGCCAAACTTACTGTTTAAACCATGTTTGTGTTCTCCCAGTCAACAACTTTATCATTACTGGTACTTTAAACTCTTCGGTTGCATATTTGTGTGAATAAAATCGTTTTTCTTTGGAATAGAAAACAGTATATCTTTATTTCTTCTTTTGCTGGTGTCTCAAATTTATGTTAAATCAGTGTTTTTCAAAGGGGATGCCTATGGGACGGTTGGACAAGTTATTTTGAAAAATTTGGTTTAAATGTTTAACAACTCGGCACCGTCCATTAGATGGGGGTGGGGGCGTTTTGCTCGTATAATATACTACGCGTGATTTGTGCGTTTTAATAAATCTAGTATCTGATGTATGTTACTGTATTGTGCTATGACTCGGTGTATTAGTTTGCTAGAATTCACGTTTGTTATATTCTCTGGATTACTTTAACAAATGTTTCGTTTGCAGAGGAGAATGTCAATGCTCTACTGACAGGTTTTACCATCGATATTTTGTATTTGCGTGAATATTCGCCATCTCTGTAGAAGTATATGCAGTTCTTGTATATTTCGTGTAAACGAATATGATGAAGCAGTTGTTTTTCTTTTATTTGAATGTCTATGTTTAGAAAATGGAGTTATTGTAATGGATTTATGTGTACTATACTGAATTCTAATACTGGTTTTTTTTCCAGGTCTTTTTCCCATCGTACGAAATCTAGTGTATCTATTACGGCGAGTATAGCATACATATAACCACAAGCACACACACAACACAAGCACATATACATGTATAGGTATCCGTGTGTATGTGTATGCGTGTATATGTGTGTGCATGTGTCTGTGCGAAGTATAAATGTGAGTGATGTTGACCTTTGTAGGTTATCTAAAAGTGATTGGTACTGCTTCAGTATATGATCTTTTATTTTTTACTCAAGAAAGAAGGATGGTTCATAACCCGTTACAAGGTCTCCGAGTTTGATGGGAGAGAGGAGAGTATTCACACCCTGGATACCTAAAACGAATGCTTGTAACAAAGTGGACTGAATTAAAGGCAGGCAACAAACCGGGTAGTAGTGTTAAAACGGACACCAAGTAGACGATAGCGGGATTTAAGTTCAGAACATAAAATGTCGGAACAAATGCCGTAAGGCATTCGGTCCGATGGTTTTACAGTTCTGCCAAACCACCGACTCGGATTGATATTTGCTATCGGCCTTCCAAAGATGAAAGGAAGTCTAAACTTGGTAGGATTTGAACTCAGAGCGCACGGAGTTGGAATAAATATCACGAAGCATTCTATCCAGCGCTCTAATGACTCTGCTAATCCGTACTCACTCTACATTTTGTATGGGTGACGCACTGGATTCGTTTTGTTCTGTCCAAAGCCGCGTTGTCTAAGGAGCTAATAATACTTTCATTCCCTTTCCTACACATTCTGCGTTTGCTCTTTGAATTTTATTACTCTTTTTTTCAAATTCGTCCAGAACAACTATAATCAGTGATTCAGTTTTCTGTCTAACAGCTGTAACCAACCTTCTTCACTTTTAACATTCCCGGTTTCGATGAATTGGCCATATAATTCCTTCTCTTTCAGCTGTTTGGGATCTTTTCTAAAACATGGACAGAATTTCTACTTAACTAAATAATTTGAAACTTCGTATACTGGTAGAATGTGTCAAAAGAAAACATTAATTTCAATTAGTTTTTTTGCGAAAAATGTATTTTGTAACTTTTACGTAGTTTAATTCTTCGAATTTTAACCAATCGTATTCTCTGTTTTGAGCTCAATTCATTTCCTGCCGTGTTATTCATCCTTATCAGTCTTCTGTCTTCTGTCTTCAAACGCTTCTCCCATGTTTATTTTAATGTCATCCCTGACTTACGGAACGATTACCTGTGTGTGTGTACATGATAACACTTCTAATCAGTTAAGATCAGAAGCCCCGGGAGCCACTGCCTGGTACTACATCAAGGCATTTATCATTATTATTATTATTATTATTATTATTATTATTGTTGTTGTTGTTGTTGTTGTTGTTGTTATTTTCTTTCCCATCTTCTTTCAATTCTGTTTCCATTTCTTGCCGAGTGACTTCCTGATATCTAGGGCAGAGAAACGTACAGTATACATTGGTAGGTCATTAAAATAAGTGCCCCAGCATGGCCACAGCTTGTGAGCTGAAACTAGATAAAAATAAAAATTAAAAATTAAAAAATTAGATTGTTCATTTATAAAGTCATGTGATAGAGAAGAAAGGGATGACAGAAAGAAAAAGGAAAATGAAAAAAATAAAAGCAAACAAATAAAGGGGGGAACAAAGCAAAATCACAGCGACAATGCACTTCTCAGTACATGTGACGTACCAGTTAAGGAAATTTTTTTGCACTTCCTGCATGGATGGTAAGCCAGGGATCATTCTTAAATAATTTTCAGTTCCTTTTTTGATCATTCCAAGTGCTCCTAAAATCACTGGTATTGTAACCGTCTTGAGATGCCAAATCTTTTCGATTTCGATGAGATAAACTTTATATTTTCTGAGCTTAAACACTTTTGCCGAGATATTATAATCACAGGGTATGCTCATGTCAATTAATAAAGAAACTTTATTGCTTTTCCTTTCACAGCAATCTCTGGTTTATTTGCTTTGATGGTCCGGTCTGTACATAATGGAAAGTCCCAAAGAATAGTTACATTTTCTCCCTGTTACAGTCTTAGGTTGGTGCTTGTACCATTTGTCAGCAGTTTTGACTTTATAATGCCGACACATTATCCAATGTAGATATTGGTCATCTCTAACAAGTCTGGATTTGTACACTACAGGTGCTAAAACCTGACACCCTGAGATTAGATGGTCGACTGTCTTCATCCTATCGTTGCAGTATCGGCGTTTTGGGTCTACACCATTTTTCATCACATTGGCTTGATAGTTCCGGGTCAATAAGTTCTGATCTTGGGCAGCCAGGATAAAGTCTTCACACTCTGCCTTCAGCCACTGATGAGTGTGTTTATGGTCTACACGAGCTTGTTTGTTACGGGCCACATATTTGCCATGTAGAGGTTTTTGTTCCCTCCTATCAGCCAGTTGTTGAAATGCATTTTGCTTTGCTATTGATTTCACCTTCTTTGTAGCACTTCCGTCATGCTGTTCAACCTGAGTATTATGAATAAACTCACTTGAAATTTATTTTATTCTCATCATTACAATGAATCTTCTTACGTCTTTCATGGTTTTTAACGAGCTTTAGCATCCTGTCATTAGATGTTTCAAGATAGTTTGCCAGTCCAATTGTGGTGGTTTTGTAGATTTCAAATTGGATCAATCCTCGAGCTCCTTGAGCTCTGGGTAGGTAAAGACCATCTGCGTCTGCCTTTGGATGTTGCATCTTATTGCAAGTCAGTAGCTTACATATTATCCTATCAATCTTCCTTATTTCGCTCTTCCAGTTCAGCACATTGAAACTGTAAATAACAACCTGAAGTGATAAGGAATTTATAGCTAATACCTTGTTACTTGCATTTATCTCAGATTTTAGGACTTCTCAAAATCTCCTGTAACACCCCTTCCTGATCTTCTCTTTCATACTTGCATGCTGAATGCCAGAACCCTCATATATTCCGAGGGCATATTGTAAGTTTTATGACTGTCAACATCCAAACCACTGAATGCGAGGTCTTCATTTTCCCTTTCTGGAAAGTAGCCTTGGCTTATTTATCAAAACCAAATTCCATCCCGATGTCATCACTGAATGCTTTCACAGTATGTAGTAGTCCCTCAAGCTCATTATCGTCTTTGCCATAGAGTTTTAAGTCATTCATATAAAATAGATGACTTATTGTTTTGTCGCCAATATTTCATATCTATACCCTGTTCTGTCAAGTTCACTGGTCAGAGGTATTAGGGCTATGCAGAAAATTAAAGGTAAAAGTGAGTCATCTTGGAAAATACCGCAGTTGATATTAATATTTTTTGTGGTCGATAATCCATGAGAGTGGTATAATTGGAGATTCGTATTGAGAGTGGTATAATTGGAGATTCGTATTGACATCACAGGTGAAATTTTGAAGATATCCAGTGATTTCAAGATCCATGAATGCGGTTTGCTGTCGAAGGCCTTTTTATAATCGATCCATGTAGACATGAGATCTCAAGGATCATGCGTTTGACTAAGAGCTGGTCTTTACCATCCATATGGCACCCTTTTTGTTCAGTAGGGAAAATATCGTTCTGTTCCATAAATTTGTGTTTTCTCCACGAGAATGGATGTTAAAATTTTATACGTGGTAGATAGATGTGTTATGGGCCGTTAATTTTGGAGAAATCTGGTTTCATTATTCTTCAGGAGTAGGTAAGTAATACCACTTGCTAACCAAACAGATGTTTTCGAAGGATCTTTCATAATTTCATAGAATAACTGGACTAACTTTTCGAGTGCACACGGGAGCGAGGCGAGCCAGAAATTTGGCGCCCTATCATTACCAGGGGACTTCTACTTATGAGCCTTCGTGTGTGTCATCCTTAGGTCTGTTATTGTGATGTCTTCCCATGCTTGTTCTGGTAAGTTTTGGTAGGATCCTTCTGTGCGTCTAATCCAGTCTGCATTTTTATTGTAAGTCTTTTCATCACTCCAGATATTTTTCCAGAAGTTTTCAACTTCTTCCATGGCAGAGAAGGTGGGGTCTTCAACGATTATTTTCTTCCTCCCTATTTCTCTGTCAAATAGTGACGGGTCTTCCAGAACATATCTAGATAAGATTTTAATTAGAGAAACAGATAAGTCCATAGCAGCCGAGTGTCCACAGTTTTTTTCTAGTCAGCTACAGTGACAACAAGATGGTTACCTGTAAACTGACGATAGATAAGTTGCATAGTCAGGGATCTGGCTACTGGAAATTGAGGAGTACAGAAAGCAGATCAAAATGTTAATACAGAGGGCATTAACAGGTACCATCATTAATAACAAATGGTGGTACGCCCTAAAAAGAGCCATCAAATATGAGTTTGTAAAGTTTAGCATAAGTTTAGCTAAGAAGGGACGTAGAATAGGAGATGGTCTAGTTAAGGAACTAGACGCCTGGAGGACTGGTAGTGCGGACCAAGCGAGGGTGAAAAGACTGGAGTTAAACCAGCATCTTGAAGCCCAACACATGGGAAGTATTGCCAGAGCTAAGTTTCGTGCGATGGGAAGTGAAGGAATCAAGGCCGCTGGATGGGCCAGAGTGGTGGAAGCTCGGCAAGGAAATAGTTCCACCATTCGGTCTTTGACGAATCAAAATGGTGTCTTGGTAAACGAACCCGAGAAAATGTGTGAGGCCTTCGCCCAGCTGTTCGGGGGTGACGGCGGTCCTGGTGGTGGGAGATCCCTCGAGGACTTTCTTGTCGGGTTGCCGTGTCTCTCGGGGTCGGATGCGGAGTCTTGCGAAGGCCCAATCACGCCTGTGGAGGTGATGGAGGCTTTGGCCGACTGTAAAGCGGGTAAGTCGCTGGGACTTGATGGTCTTCCGTACGAGCTGTATAAATGTATGTCAGACTTGTTCGAGCAACTACTGGCTGACGTGTACGCGAACTGGCAACATAATGGGTTTATCTCCAGATCTGTGCGCCGGGGAGTAGTGACGTTGGTCAGAAAGGACCCGGACAAGGGGGACGTTATTGAGAATTTCAGGCCCATCACTCTGTTAAACGCAGAAGTGAAGATTTTGGCCAAGGTGTTAGCAAAAAAGTTGGAGCGTGTCGCGAATGGTATAGTCGGGGAGGCACAAACATGTGCCATCCCAGGCAGAACCATTCAGGATACCATCCATCTTATTCGCTATACCATAGAGAGGTTATGGTAATAAATGTGGCAAAGGTGGAGCATTGGTACATTTAGACCAGTCTAAAGCTTTTGATAGGGTTGACCATCGATACCTGGCGACTGCGCTTGCGTGGTTCGGCCTGGGCCTTGGCTCCCTCAGGTGGTTTATCGCTTTGTACCACAACATTGACTCGATAGTTCGGGTGAACGGTTTCCTTTCGAAGTCGTTCTGCATCAGACTCTCAGTTCGTCAAAGATGTCCGCTCTCACCACTTTTGTGTGTGATGGCTCTCGAGCCGCTACTGCGAAGGTTGAGTGGCATCCCGAAAGAAACTCTAGAGGAGTTTGTTACGGCTTACGCGGATGATATCACTATCAGCGTAACCACGGTAGCACGCCTACGTGAAGTGGGTAAGACTATTGAGGCTTACGAGGAGATGGCAGGAGCAAAGATTGACGGGGAAAAGTCGGTCGGCTTGCAGCTCGGCATCTGGGTTGGCAAGTCGATGCCTTCAGACAGCATTATTGGGTGCTGGACGGAGGGACCGGTTAAGTTGCTGGGAGTTTGGTTTGGACCAGGCCTCCAGATAGAGAAGAACTGGACGGAGGTATTGAGCAGGGTGGCTGCAGTAGTCAAGACCTGGTCTTGGCGGTGGCTATCCCTAAAAGGGAGGGCGGAGGTGGCCAATGTCTTTATCGCATCGGTCATTACCTACCGCCTGACCGTTGTGCCCTGTCCTAATTCGTGGTTGATCAGGTTGGAGAGACAGTTCTTTCGCTTTTTGTGGAAAGGCAGGTCACCACTTGTGAAACGCTCTGTCTACTGTCAAAAGCCTTTAAAGGGAGGTTTAAGGATGCCTTGGTTAATGATGCGCAGACATACGTTGAGGTTGAGGCACCTCTAGATTCTCCTGGATAGTGAACGGGTGTGGTCTCCGCTGGCCAGATAAATGTTCCCCGAGTTCATAAGTTTTTGCTAACAGGAAGCCTGGTGTTCTCATAGACCGGGGTCGAGTGAGTGGCATAAAGGGTGGCGTAAGGCCCTTTTGCTATTCCGGCGCTCGGGCAACGCCAGCGGTGGGGGTTCCACACGGATTTTATATAGTAGGTTGGTAGAGTCTGAATGCGACGATGGCTTGGGAGCGATTTTAGGTCCTGGGTTTATTCAACTGGACAGCCTGTTTCACCGTACATTCGGGTTGAGAACGTTGGACAACTTCCAAAAGGCCTTAACCTGGCAATGCTACAGAGATGCCTTGCCCGTTTGAGATAAGCTCGCAAGACACGGTAAGAGTCAATCGCCGACCTGTCCAAGATGCGGTGGGGACAGGGAAACTGTCCCTCACGCTATTGTTCAGTGTCCGGAGATAACTGAAATGTGAAACATGCTGAACACCTGTTGTCCGGCGAAGGAAGAGTACAACTGTCGACTGAGTCAATTATAAAAATTGATTCACCGGGAGTTTTAACGAACGAAGGTAAGAATTGTTTTCTCACGGTTGTAGCAATAGCGAAGAGGCAGTATGGAAGACTAGGATAAAAGGAATTAAGACAGGCAACTTTATCTCTGGCCACAATTTACGATCATTTTTTTCTTTTCATTTGAAAAAGAAACTGTGGCTGGAGAAGAGATGTCTGTCGGAGTGTACGTTCCAAAAGAGATGGGAGCATGTTGCACGAGCGTTGTGCGTGCAAGGAACCGTGTGAATAGACGGGAAAAAAAAGAACAAAAAAAGGTACCAGCGGTAGATCAGGGCTTGTGGGGTCGGAGCGTGGCCTGAACATCGCTTCATTTGTATTGTCTTTGTATTGTTAATTCCATTCGATTTTTTAATGTTGTATTTAAATTTTTAAAGTCACATTATATGTAAAATCAAATCGCTTTACTGATCCCATCAGTTGTTCTGTCCATTTCTATGTTTGGCCCCCGGTGGGCAATAAAGAAATTGGTATTTCGTCTGCCATTACTTTCTGAGTTCAAATTCCGCCAAGGTCAACTTTGCCTTTCATACTTTCGGAGGTCTATAAATTAAGTACCAATTACGCACCGGGGTCGATGTAATCGACTTAATCCCCTTGTCTGTCCTTGTTTGTCCTCTCTGTGTTTAGCCCCTTGTGGGTAGTAAAGAAATAGGTATTTCGTCTGTCTTTACGTTCTGAGTTCAAATTCCGCCGATGTCGAATTTGCCTTTCATCCTTTCGGTGTCAATAGATTTAATACCAGTTGCGTCCTGGGGTCGATCTAATCGACTGGCCCCCTCACCCAAAATTTCGGGCCTTGTGCCTAGAGTAGAAAAGAATATTAATATTTAGCAGAAGCAACAGAGTGACACACACATACACTTATATATGTATATACGACGGACTTCTTTCATTTTCCGTCTACCAAATTCGCTCAGAAGGCTTTAGTCGGCCTGAGGCCATAGTAGAAGACATTTACTCAAAGTGCCACGCAATGGGATTGAACCTGAGACCATGTAGTTGGGAAGCAAGATTGGTACCATTCAGCTAGGCCTGCGTATAGATAGATAGATAGATAGATAGATAGATAGATAGATAGATAGATAGATAGATAGATAGATAGATAGATAGATAGATAGATAGATAGATAGATAGATAAAGGGTGGATGAACAAAGAGATAAGATGTATTATAGAGAGGAGATAGGAAACAGAACTCTTGCAAGAGAGGTGAAACAGTAGACGGAATAGGTAACAGAGAAAGAGCAAGAACAGGTGAGAGGAAGAGTGGGAGTGACATAAAAGAGAGGGTGTGTCTATGAAAGAGAGGTAGAAAGACATACAGACAGACAGTGAAGGAGAAAGGGGAAAGACAGAGTGGGATAGAGATGTGGGTGTCGGCATGTTCCATATTTGTTTAAGGTACGATAATTTCTTTTTAATTACACAGTAATCCGTTTGAAGTGTACCGACATGAAAAGCGGCTGACTGCGTCACCTCAGCCACACCTCCCATTAGAACCAGCAACCCCCCACTGATCGCTCAACCGGTATTGGCGCCATCTCCTATCTCAATTAACAATAAATACATTTTAGAAAGAAACAAAAAAATCATAAATGAATAAAAGAGGAATGAATGCATAAAGTGAGAAACACGCCACCAGAGCCACTACCACACACATCATCATCACCATCAGCAGCAGCAGCAGCAGCAGCAGCGCAACAACCACCACCACCGCCATCACCACTGCCGCCATAACCGCCACCACCACTACCGCCAACGTCACTACCGCCACCGCTAGCTCCACACGACTACAACTATCCCTACTACTGCCCCGTCACTATCACCACCGCCAGCACCACCACCAACATCGTTACTACTATCGTCATTACCATTGTCATCATCATCATCATCATCATCGTGAACCAGCTTGGAGACGTCAATGTGGTTACTTCAACTGGTAGAAATAACAGTCAAATTATTTTCAGCTTCCATCGTACCTTCTTTAAAAAAACACATTGGACAACACAATGATGAGATGGACATGATAGAAACGTTAGCAAGCCGGGCAAAATGCGTAGCCGTATTTCGTCTGCCGTTACGTTCTGAGTTCAAGTTCCGCCGAGGTCGACTTTGCCTTTCATCCTTTTGGGGTCGATTAAATAAGTACCAGTTACGCACTGGGGTCGATATAATCGACTTAATCCGTTTGTCTGTCCTTGTTTGTCCTCTCTGTGTTTAGCCCCTTGTGGGTAGTAAAGAAATAGGTATTTGCTAATCTTAATAGGGATTGAGCTGGGAATAAAATGTCATCGTCATCATCATCATCATCATCATCATCATCATCCTTGTCGTCATCGTCGTCGTTATTGTTACCACCACCATCACCCAACCTACAAGAACCCGCCTTTTGCTACCACACAAAACCCTCCGTGGCGTCAGATGTTCATACGCATTCTTGCACAGGAACCCAATAATTTGCAGTGCATCTCCCTCTCCACCCCCCACTCTCTCTCTCTCTACCTGTTAAAATAAGCCACATCGACGTGCCAGAGGATGTTAAAAAAACACCATCAAGAGAGTTTTTAAACATACGGTACTGCTGCTATAAATGCGAAGTGAGAGCAAGAATGTGTTAAGTGCAGTGAATGTATTGCTGTATATATAAGCTTCTTTAATTTACTCATAGAGGCAGTGTGTGAAGAACTGCAGCGTGTGTTTCAGAGTAAAAGCTACCTTATTTCCTGGCATCGAGTTTACTTTTTCCGAAAATAAATCTCAAAAATCTCACCGTGCATAGCTAGAGTAACGATTTCAACCTAACAGGTTCTTAGGCCTCCCTAAAAGTAATAAGTGAAATATTTTGGTAGCCCTTCCCCTGTCTTTATCGATGAGAAAAACAAATAGGATTTGCATTCACATAAGTCTTCTTTATTTGCTATGATGTTGGACAAATTTTTAAAAAGTTGTAAACCATGCTTCCCAACCACATGGTTACAGGTTCGGCTCCACTGCATGGTATTTGCTAATCTTAATAGGGAATGAGTTGGTAATAAAATATCATCGTCATCATCATCATCATCATCATCATTCTTGTCGTCGTCGTCGTTATTGTTACCACCACCATCACCCAACCTATAGAAGTGTCTTCTATAAAAGCCTCGGGCTGATCAAAGCCTTGTGAGTGGATTTGGTAGATGGAAACTGAAAGAAGACCGCTCTGTGTGTGTGTGTATATAGGCGCAGGAGTGGCTGTGTGGTAAGTTGCTTGCTTACCAGCCACATGGTTCCGGGTTCAGTCCCACTGCGTGACACCATGTGCAAGTGTCTTCTACTATAGTCGTACATGCATATATACGACGGGTTTCTATCAGTTTCCGACTACCACATCTACTCTCAAGGTTTTGGTCGGCCAGAGGCTATAGCAGAAGACACTTGCCCAACGTACCACGCAGTGGGACTGAATTCCGAATCATGTGATTGGAAAGTAAGTTTCTTACCACTCAGCCACGCTTGCGTCGTGAAATTGCTGAGATCTTGCTTTCATGTTTATCGCTTGTAAAATTTTCAAGTCAAACTTTGACTTCGTGTTCGAGATTGGAGCGTTCATGACACCTAGAATTATGGTATGTAGAATTACAGACCGAAAACAATGTGTTGAGAAATATACGCACATCAAAAATGGTTCTCTCAAAGAAAAGATAAAAAAAGAAGAAATTTCAGTCGGGGCTTGACCTCACATTTCCCCCTCATAAAGCTAGTGTTGTAAAGTGAGCAACTCAGTTAACTTCATACGAAGTAGAATGAACATCACTACACATCCTCTCCACTTGACTTGTATGTCTAGTGTGTGACTAGTATGTCTAGCGAGATATACTAGTCAATTGGTGACTATGTACATAGGGATTAATGGTGAGACATGTGACTACAATTAAGTTCTATTAAAGAGAATAAAGTATAAGAGAAATCTCAGTGAGCAGGATGTTAAACAGTTAAGACGGCGGTAAACGACAAAGGCTAACTACATCAACTATATAAATATATAAATCAACCGTTTCTGTAAGTTGCCGCAAATCACAGCTGGAATACTTCTGAAGTATTTAATTCAAAGTGGCAGTAGTATTATGGTAGAATTAGTAGAGCGTCAGACAAAATGATTTGAGCTCGAATGCTGTGAAACGACTTTGCAGTCTATCTTTTCGTGGGGAGATAAAATAGTTCCAGCAACATCAAAAGCACGAGTCAAGTATTGGGGTCAATTAAACCGATGCATCTTTTCCAAGGCATTAAGTGTTCCTCATATGAAAAATAGAACAGACAAGAATATGTGCTACATGATATTTGGTATTCTTGCATGAGTCTATGTTCTTCATATCGGGTCATTGTTCACTTTGAGTTATTTCTATTGACTCATTTTTGTTTAATCTTTGCAAATTACTGAGGCCATAAATATGTTGTATTCTTTTTGCCTATTTATGTCCTATGACTGTTGCAGATAGGTTAGGATGATTGTCGTTCTGATGGCTCCTGATAAAGTAAAAATCTGTCATCTTATCTCCGGCTAATAAGCTTTCCTTTTCTGGAATGGCGTGTCAGATTTGGAAAATACTTGAAACTTGTAATTGTCTTCCTTTTTTCATATGGTACTGGTCTCACTGTTCCGAGGTGGAGATAATTTTCATAAACCAAGAATTTATGTTGCACTCTACTTGATATACCTGTTTTTGTCTGAACATCTAGGCTTAACCCATGTGCATTTTTTTTCCTGGCTCTTTTCTCTCTTAGAACCTATTTTCTCCTCTTCGTTTTTTACGCCGACTTTCTTCTTGTATTTGACAGAGGACCATATTCGAAACGTTGTACGAGACTGAGTCAAAAGTTTTTTCGAAGTTTGATGAGTTTTCGCAACTTTTATCTCCCTGTTATATCATTAAATTGATACAACTCGTCCAATCGTTATTGAATTGTTTATCCTATATTTTCATATATAACATATGAACATTAATTATTTAATACTTAAAGCTTACAGCTTTGATAATCAGTGGTGATAAATTGCAATTACAGCCATTTTATACTAAAGAAATGAGTGCAAGGATAGCGACAACAAATTAATGATGTGGAAAGCCTAAGAATTGTCAGCGAACGTGTGGTACAAAACTGGTTCAGATGTTTCAAGGAAGATGACATCAGTCTCAAAGAAAAATCAAAGTCAGGGGGACTTCTGTTGTAGAAGATGAGGCTTTACTGGAAATATTTGAACAAAAGCCAAACACAAGAACAACAGTCAAATACATTGTCGGCAAAACTAGGTCCTTCAAAAAGCCACATAAGACGACACCTTCATAAGCTCGGCTTTGTGAACAGACGATGTCAAGAAGATCATGAACTAATCATTGATCAGGCTCAACAACTTGTGAACATTGGCAAACAACTGCTGCCAAATCCTCGAGATGCCCGTTTTGGGCGTCGAATTTTAAATGGGAATGAAAAATGGATCTATTTCTGTAATCGTCAGAGAAATCAGTGACTTCGTTCCGGCCAAGCTTCAGAACCTGTTATCTAACAAGGGCAGTTTGAACAAAACATCATGTGTGTTTGGTGGAATTTCGAGGGTGTATGTACTTTGAGCTTGTCCAGATGCTCATGCTGTGAATGCTAACCTTTATGCTTGACAACCGCAGCGAGTACATGATGCTTTAAAAGCCCGCAATCTGGTATTTATCAATCGAAGATGCGCCCTTCTACAACATGACAATGTCTCAGCAATAACTTCCAATGTGAACAAGCTCAACCTTAAGAAACTTGCGTGGCTAGAAGTGCTACCGCACCCTGCCTACAGTCTAGACCTCGTATCATCAGTTTACTTACTTTCCCGAATGATGGCTCATTATCTGCACAGACTGAGATTCAACAATGTGGATTGAAGCTGAAAACGGATAGAAGGAGTTTTTTTGCATCTAACTCAGCCAAATGGTATAAACGTGGAAGTGAGCTTCGGGTTCAACGATGGCAACTGACAATAGAATATGAGGGGATATTTTTGATGAATAAATGCTTTTCGTGTGTAATTTGTTTGAACAATCAAATAAGTAGTAGACTGTAGTCAATTTATTTGACGTTTTGCTTCAAAGGAGTTCATCTGCATGGCTGCAGTCCAATGATCCACATACAACAATTAAAAAAAAACAAAAAAAAAAAAAAACAGAAGAACTTTTAATGATAGGCACAGGAGTGGCTGTGTGGTAAGTAGCTTGCTTACGAACCACATGGTTCCGCGTTCAGCCCTACTGCGTTGCACCTTGAGCAAATATTTCCTACTATAGCCTCAGGCCGACCAAAGCTTTGTGAGTGGATTTGGTATACGGAAACTGAAAGAAGCCCGTCGTATATATGTATATGTATACATATATATATATGTGTGTGCGAGTTTTATGTGTCTGTGTTTGTCCCCCAACATCGCTTCACAACCGATGCTGGTGTGTTTACATCCCCGTGACAGCGGTTCGACAAAAGAGACCGATAGAATAAGTACTAGGCTTACAAGGAATAAGTCCTGGAGTCGATTTGCTCGACTAAAGGCGGTGCTCCAGCATGGTCGCAGTCAAATGACTGAAACAAGTAAAAGAGTAAAGAAATAACTGTTCAATAACAGCAAAAAGTGTGGGTCGGGTGAAAAAAAAAAAGTCACATGCTGAAATTTTGTCTTTTATTTTTTACTTGTTTCACTCATTAGACTGCGACCTTGAAGGGGCACCACTTTCAAGGGTTTTACTCGAACAAATTGAACTCAGTAATTATTTTAGGTCTGGTACTTATTGTACCTTTGTCTTTTGCCGAACCGCTAAGTTACAGGGGACGTAATCAAAGCAGCACTGGCTGTAAAGCAGTAGTGGTAGGAAGACACTCACACACACACACGCGCGCACACACACATGCTCACACACACACACACACACTCATACACACATACACATACACACACACACACTCACGCACACACACACGTGTGCGCGTGTGTTTTTATGTATGCATATATCCAGGTTTCTTTCAGTTTCCATCTACCAACCCAACTCCCAAGGCTTTGGGTCGGAGTAGAAGACATTTGTCCAAGATGTCATGCAGTGGAACTGAACCCAAGTCCACGTGGACTGCGCCTATATTATTTCTTACCTTGTACCTTTTACCCTTTACTTTGTTTAAGTCATTAGACTGCGGCCATTCTGGGGCACCGCGTTGAAGAATTCTTTAGTCGAATGAATCGGCCCCAGTACTTACTTTTGTTAAGCCTGGTACTTATACCATCGGCCTCTATCACCGACCCGCTAAGTTACGGGGACATAAATACGATACCACCGGTTGTCAAGTGGTACAAGGTCTCACACACACACACACACACACACACACACACATACACACACACATAATGGGCTTATTTTAGTTTCCGTCTACCAAATCCACTCACAAGACTTTGGTCGGCCCGGAGCCATAGTTGTACCTTTCCCATTAGGCTGGGGGCAAGCCTGTTACCACACAGCCACGCCTGCGCCTATTAGTTAAAAAAAACCCTAAGAAAATTATAGAATTTAACTTATTGTTAAAAATCGAAATATAAACGTGAAATAGTGTTCGAAATTTTGTACATCTTCTCTAATTCATGCTAATGAAATCATTATGTCTGTATATAGAAACGAGCGCACACTAGCGAACGCTGGCGAAAATAGTCGAAAGTAGTCGAATGCAGCTTAACATCGGTGAGCAATTTTTGGCAAAACGTTCGGTTAATGCGTATAATGTTTGATAAATCTTGTGAAATGTATTCTTTTGACAGTTTTATCTTTATAACGTCAAGTTGTCAAGACAGAACTATTTGTCTTCTGTGCGAGATGAGAGCTTCAGACCCTCAGGCCAAACATCTGCCTCACGTTTAATAAAAGGGAGAGAAAAAAAAAAAAGAATGATGTTGGTGATAACGATGATGATGGTGATGATGATGATGAGGAGGAGGAGGAGAAATAGGAGACGAGGAATGATGATGATGATGACGAGGAGGAAGAAGAAGAGAAGGAAGAGAAAGTGGTGGGGACGTGGGGAGGGCAAGAGTAACGATAAGGATGATGATGATGGTAATGATGATGGTAACAAACGTGATGATGGTGGCGGTCTTGGTAGTGATGATAAGGAGGGTGAGGAGGAGGAGCAGGAAGAAGAGAAGGAAGGGGAGGGGAATAGAAATGATGATAATGGTGATGATGATGATGTTGGTAGTGTTGATGATGTCGATGTTGATGATGTTGATGATGATGATAATGGAGTATTTTAATTTTAGCCTAAGTTCACAATTTTGATTTACAAATATAATTGCTATCACAGTCCCTCGTAGTTAACTAGCATCATGATCTCGATCCCAAATAGAGAAAAGCAAACTTGATTCCCATGTGATCAATGAGGACCGCTTTCTCCCTCATTCTTCCGTACGAGATAAAATTGTACGTTATATAAGGGAATATAATCAACGGACAACTTCCCTTGTAGTATTTTTGCAACTCTTTTTGTTCTGTGTTCAAATGCCGCTGGAGTAGACTTTATGTTTCATCTCTCCTGGGTCGATGAATTAACGTATTAGTCAAGTAATGAAGTAAATTTAATCAATTATTGACTCACGCAAATTTCAATCCTTGTGTCTATGTCATTATTATTAGTAGTAGTAGTAGTAACGAGCTGGCAGAACTGTTGGCACGCCGGGAAAAAAACTTAGAGGCATTTCGTCTACTTTTACGTTCTGAGTTCAAAATCCGCCAGGGTCGCCTTTGCCTTTCATCCTTTCGGGATCGATAAAATAAGTACCAGTTGAACACTGGAATAGACGTAATTAACTTAGCCCCTCTCCATATGTTGCTGGTCTTGTGCCAAAATTTGAAATAAAAAAATGTAAGTGAAGTGAAAAAGGCGCAGGAGCGGCTGTGTAGTAAGTAGCTTGCTAACCAACCACATGGTTCCGGGTTCAGTCCCACTGCGTGGCACCTTGGACATGTGTCTTCTACTACGGCCTCGGGCCGACCAAAGCCTTGTGAATGGATTTGGTAGACGGAAACTGAAAGAAGCCCGTCGTATATATGTATATGTATATATATATATATATATATATATATATGTGTGTGTGTGTGTGTGTGTGTGTGTGTTTGTTTGTCTGTGTTTGTCCCCCCACCAACATCGCTTGACAACCGATGCTGGTGTGTCTACATCCCTGTAATTAGCTAGCGGTTCGGCAAAAGAGACTGATAGAATAAATACTAGGCTTACAAAGAATAAGTCCTGAAGTCGATTTGCTCGAATAAAGGCGGTGCTCCAGCATGGCCGCAGTCAAATGACTGAAACAAGTAAAAGAGTATGTGAACTTAATTTTTTCTTGGTAACTTTGTTGAAAAAAAGAAAAAAACGAAAATTGGCACAGCGTAGCGGTGTGACTTTTTCTGTTAAGAAGCATTCGTCCCCTAATTGGTGTGCTGTTTTAAGGCAGCGGTTCCCTAAGCGGGCGATAATGGGGTGGCCAAAATGGGATAGTGGGATAACCAAAGGGGAGTAATAGGGTGTAAAAATAGCAACATAATGGGCTAATTAGGTTGAGTTTTATTTGTGAAATATAGTTGTCTTGAATTTGCTGCAGAAAGTGGTCTCTGTTTGTGGTGGGAGGTAGGTGGGAGTGTGGTTGGCGAGGGTGCACGAAAAATGACCTGAGTACCAAGGGGGCGGCAACCCGAAAAAGTTGGGAACCCCTGTTTTAAAGGAAAGCTGTTATTTAAAAAGAAGTCATTTATATTTTCTTTTTTTTTATACGTATATACGTACGCCCGTACATACCTACATACATATATACATATATATATAGAGGTGCATTTATACATTCATACATGTATACACACATACACAGACACAGAAATAAATATACATACACACTCATTTATAGTTCACGCGCACAAGAGAGAGAGAGAGAGAATGTGGAGAGCGATTGATTGATGGACAGACGTAGGTGTTACTACAAACAAAAATAGAATAATCTATTAGCATAGAATTAAATTAAATAAATGTAAAGCTTTACTGTTATTTATTCCAAACTCCGAGTTTCATGTTACATAACGGATTGAGCAAAAAAAATACTATAAGAAATATAAAATGACACATTTAGTAAAAAAAAAAGTTCGTGTCTAGATGAATTAAGATGCATATTATGAATCACATGGGTATCTCTTATCTAATTACACACAAATACATACACACCACAGACACACACACACACACACACACCACACGCGCGCGCGCGCGCAAACACAACCGCACATACGAACACATACATGTTTCCGTATTGCGTATTTATACATACACGGCACGCACAAAATCACACGCACAAACACTCACACATACACACACACACACAACACACACACACACACACACACACACACACACACACACACACACACACACACACACACACACACACACACACACACACATATATGTATAAACAATATATGTATAAACATATATATATATTGCTCGTGTCAATTTAGAAGCTTCGAGAAACATGAAAAAATTCGTTTTTTTTTTACAGTGGAATTCGAAGTAGATGAAGCTATAAATATTAACGTTTAAATAGTGGGCTAAGCATTGACTAAAAAAAAGTAGAAGACTGCCCGTAGACTCGAGACCCCTATCTTCTACTAATATGACAGACATTTATATGTATACTAGCAGAGATACCCGGCTTTGCTCGGGATAAAAATGGCATAGTTTTTTTTATTGTTCTACTTGTTCCAGTCATGTGATTGCGGCCATGCTGGAGCACTGCTGTTGGTCGAAGAAATCGACCACAGGATTTATTCTGGATCTAGTTTTTTTATTCGCAAAATATGCATTTTTTAAAAGGAAGTAAACAATCTGAAAATCGGCTATAACAATGTAGCCTTCCAGTCTTATTGCTTTGAAGATATGATGAGGAGAAAAAAAAATTGGAGTAAAATGTTACAGTGGTTTAAAATTTGAAAACACTGTGTATTTTTAGCCAATAGCGAGACAGAACTTTTTTGAGTTTAGCGGAGCGGTGTCAACTTTAAGGTTGTACCCTGTGTAATTTATAATTTAGGCTTCTAAATAAACAGAAATACCCAATAAAATCAACATGTATCACCTTACTATTTCTTTTGTCTCTTCATTGATTGTATTTTTTATCATCTTAAAAAAATTTGCTATATTAATATATTTGTCTGCATGTGTTTACTTTATGCGTATTTCAGAATTATGTATACCTGTCATGTATTTGTGTACATCATTAATATATAAGTGCATGTATGTGATGTGTGTGTGCTCGTGAAAAGAGGGCATCTATTTCCAAAACTCCAAAGTTGAGTAGCGTTTCCATGTTTGGATTTGTAATCTACGATAAGAATAACACTGGTCAACAAAGAATTTGTGAGAGGAGTAAAATTTAGTAAAATGGTTTAGGTATAGGAAAGAGAAATAAGTCATAGACTTCAAGTGTTGCCTTCCAAGATTCATGCTATTTTGTCCAGTGGTGGGTAGGTAGGTATATTCGTTCTAAGGATGAGTTTTTTTTAGGAAGGGTAAATTTAGGCAGTGGTACTTATTTTGTTTACATATAAATACACGTTATGTATGTGTTTACAGGGGTGGGTTTCAAAGTATGGTTTGAAAGTATGGTATGTGTTTCAGAGGTGGAAGTTTATATGTAGGATGTCAGTTGGTACTAAAGAGAGTATGGCACCAGGTGGTGACCAAAGTACGGTGTTCGGGTTCGTTGTGTGCAGTGGTTATGGTCAGTCCTGTAATTGGTCGGCTATTAATTTGAAAACTATGAAGCGGTTCCATCAAAGAACCGGAACTGTGTCAGACATGCACACACAAGAGGACAGAGGTACACACACACAAACACAAACTCATGAATATGCATAATACATTCATACAAACGTACACACATACATACATATATACATATATACATACGCATATCATCATCATCATTGTTCGACCGTGGTCGAGACAATGGAATTTACCATGCTACGCCAGACTTCACGGTCCATCATAACATTACGGAGGTCCGATTGCTGGATGCCTGTATTCCTGGAGATTACATCAGGGTAGGAGACTGTGCGCCCTCTGGTATTGCGAGTAGATGGCTTCCAGAGGAGAAGAGTAGAAATTGCCTCGTTTTCAGCTCTACAACAATGTCCAGCAAACTGCACTCCCCTACCTTTCACAAGAGATGACACAGGTGGTAGTTTCCCATATATTTGTACTTTGGTTGGATGACACTTCCACGAGAGATTTTGAGCTCTCATAAGGAGGCGAGTGTAAGTTCCATCCAACCGCCTCTCAAGTTTCTTTGATAATGTCCAGGTTTCTGAGCCATATAGTAGAATTGGTTCGACTGTGGATTTGAAGATTTCAAGTTTGAAGTATCTACTTAGATTTGATGACCAGATCTTATGCATGTCATTACAGGCTGACCAGGCCATACCCTTTCTAGTTAGAAACTCTTTTCCAGATGATGATATGCATCTAACATACGCACACACACATACATGCATGCATACACACACTTACATGCATGCAAACATACATACATACATACATACATACATACATACATACATACATACATACATACATACATACATTCAAACAAAGAGAACGCAGCTCGGATAACGGACAGAGTCAACGACTATTGAAAAGGTTGCAGGACACAATGAAAATTTTAGGAAAAATAAATAAATGAGTGGAAACTTTACCGGTGTGTATGCTAAATAATAAGGCACTAAAAGAGAATGTCTCTCCTCAAGTTTCACGACGATCACACCCTAGAGTGGGTTTGGTGAAGAGTAGCACACCTTTGATGCAAGTCGACGAAGTGCCTCTCTAATGTCTAAAACCGCAAACATTACGTAAATTTTCACTTCGAAATTTTGCGTAAATTGGCGTTGCAAATAAAGTTGGTACAGAAACAATTCTATGGAATCATTAAAGATGTGTTAAAGAATTTTCTTTGCGCTCTTATCATTTGGATTATATATATATATATATATATATATATACATACATACACACACACACATACGCATATACGCACACACACACACACACCACACACACACACACACCACACACACACACATATATATATATATATATATACAAACACGCATTCGACTAACATACTTAATAAAGAATTTTAACTTCCATGTATAAATTTCTCTTTAAACATGAAACATACATACAATTGATAGCCGGAATTCACAAAGGTGCTTCCTGAGGGAACAATTCGGATTGTAATCTCTTTTATATACTATATACTACTGTATATTATATATATATATCGGGTTAAATTTTACAGTCTGCATAAAAGAGAAAGGAAACACATTATTCCATCCAAGAATAAAAGTATTTTTTAAAAATCAAAAAATACCAAAAAGATATGGTTGGGAGTTGACAGTATACTCAAAGTAGCCGCCCTCATTCTCCACCACGGTCACATGATAGCTCCGAGACTTGATGCATGCATCCCTCACTGTATCCCTGGAAAGCTCTTCGAACATCTCTTTGATCTTGACCAACAGCTTGACCTTGGTGGTGCAGGAAGGATGGTTGGTGTTTTTCTCAACTGCACCCCACGTTTGTTATCCATGAGATTACAATTACAATTAGGTGGCCAGAAATTGGGGCTGGTGAGGTCGTAGAAATTCTCTGACATTCACTTCTGACTCTTTCCGTAGGTACAGCAAGGAATCGAATCCTACTGCCACACATATGGCCTTCTAGCAGCAGCCCTCTCTACCTAGGACTTGACCACAGTTTCAATAAGTATCTGAATCGAGTCTATCTATGATCCCGTTCAAACATATGGGTTGCATGACGTCACCCTAACTGGAAACACCCTCAAAGACCACCACAGTTTAGGGGAACTTGGTTTTAATGATGTTCATGTCACGTCTTACAGACTTTACAGTGTTCACAGAGCATTGAGCAGCAGTTATGATGATGGCAATTTGCTACTCGGTGCGAGCATCAAAGTATACAGCTGGCTTCCAGTCCTCTATGTCAGCCAATTTATTCTCAACTGCAACTTTAATAATCTTTATGCTCTCCAACGCCGATGACTGTTCACCAATACGTCGAGTTGTTTCTGAGAAACGAAGACATTAAGAAATCATCAAATTTAGCCCGAGCACCCTGTAGTCCGCATAAACATAAGCTTCCGCACGCCTTTGTGTAGCCAAGATTTTGAGTGAGGCGTGTTCCATTATAAAAAGGAATCCACCATTGGCCCATCTAATCAGCATTTGTATGTAGATGGATGTGTGTATTATACACACATATGGAAGCCAAAGTGCATTGTCTTTGAACCCATCGAACCCACATTAGTTACACATTTACGGCGAATTGGCAGAATCATTAGAGAATCGGATAAAAAGCCTTGCTGTATTCTTTCCAAATCGCTTTGCCCTTAGTTCAAATTGAGTCAAGGTAAGTTTCGTCTTTTATCGTTTAAAAGGGTGATAAAAAGTGTCATTCCAGACTGGTGGATTGCAAGTATATTGATTGTTGGGACAGATGCCACCAAAAACTCCATCTTTTCAGCCACCAGAGGCACTGACATACATGGTGAAGTACAAATCAAGAAGGAGGAGCTCTATCAGTAAAAAAAAAAAAAAGAAAAAAGAAAGAAAGAAAAAGTTGCATAAGATGAAGACTTTATTTTTGTCTGAAACTCATTTTACGAGATCGTCACGGTTGGAACATCTTTGCGTATAAATGTGCTTCATCAGGGAGTGATGTGGACATAGCAAAACCGTCGTTACCATCACTATCAATAACTCGAACACTACCGCCACAATAAACACAAGTAACAACGCTAATTGCAACATCAGTGATTCCTCAGTCACTGAGTCAGTAACGAGGGATTTTGTCATAGCATGCGGTTGCCAGTGGATACATTATACTGGCGAAGCGCAACGAGGCAGAATTGCACATCCAGCAATGCTGATACTAATGCTGGACAATTATTGTCAGCTGCTGTTATATTTTTGTTATTTAACACTGTACGTATACAAAAATACTTGCTCAAGACGCATACAGCAGTTAATTACTGATGTAATTGCTTTAAGTATGATACACAGGTTATAGTTTTAAACTAATATTGTTTCAATCGTTTATCACATATTTTCACAAACATCAACGAATCTAAGAAGTAGCCTCCATCTGGATGCTCGACCTGTTAGAAATAGCAGGCAAAGTTTTTCTCCTCAATCGACACGATGCCGTCTTGCAAAAAAGACGAAAGATTGGAGTGAGGGAGAGTTTGGAATTTTCCCCTAAGACTGTGTGTCCGAAATTAATAAGATGGGATGGCCACAACTGGAATGCTTTTGATCGTACGTCTGCTTGATCATTACTAACCCAGAGCTAAGCGACATCAACAACATCATCATCATCACCACTATCATTATCACCACTAACATCAACACCAACAATCAAACCCGTCATTAACATTATCGCCACCATCACCAACAAGTCCCGGAGCTTAACAGCGCATCCGCCGCCGCCACCACCACCACCACCACCACCACCACCACCTTCTCCACCACCACCACCACCACCACCACCACCACAACAACAACAACCAACGTCACCGCTGCTACTGCCTCCACCGTAAGCCGCTAGAACCCAGAGGATATCTGTCTGACAAATCAGTTGGCATTAATAGTGTGGTTGGTTTATCTATGTCATCAGTAGATGTCATGTCTCATGTAGTGAATGTAAGTGTTGACATTGGTGGGAGGTCTAACAGTCGAGACGCACACAAGTACACACACACACACACACACACACACAACACACACACGCACACACACATACATACACATACACACACACACGTAGACACACTCAGTCAGAAGTAGAGAGAGAGTGGGGGAAAGAGAGAAAGAAAGAAAGAGAGAGAGAGAGAAGAAAGACAGAGAGGATCAAGACGATTGCACGAACTGGTTAAGACTGGTAGACGGCTAAATGGGTGGAGAGACGGAGAGGTAAAACGATCGTTTGCATAGATAAACCATTATAAACGATCATGAGACAAACTATAGTTAGTGTGTGAAGAAGTGGCATGAGCAGCAGCAGCAGTAGTAGTAGTAGTATTAGTGGTGGTGGTGGTGGTGGTGGTACTCGTTGTTGCTGTAGGAGGAGGAGGAAACGGAAGTTAAATGACAAAGTGAGTTCATTTTGCGTTTCATGTGAGTTCATCCTATCTAACACTAAGGGAACATCCACCGTAAAAGGTTGGATAAGTACCGAAAGAACATGCACCTTGATCTGCTAGATTTAACAGTCATATCTCCTTTATAAAGTATATCCCGCACAGGCGCAGGCGTAGCCGTGTGGTAAGAAGCTTGCTTCCCAACAAAAATGGTTCTGGGTTCTGGGTTCTGGGTTCTGTACTACTGCGTGACACCTTGGGCAAGTGTCTTCTCCTATAACCTCGGGTCGACCAAAGTCTTGGTTGAAGGAAACTAAAAGAAGCCCGTGCATTTGTCTCCCATCACGGTTTGACAACTGGTGTTTATTTGTTTACCTTCCAGTCAGCGGTTCGGCAAAACAGACCGATAGAGAATGTACCAGGCTAAAAAAAGTACGTACTGGGTTCGTTTCATTCGACAGCAAGCAAGACCTACGATGTAGGCAGACGTTCCCTCCACGACCATCCTCTTTTGTCAGACGGTGGGCTAGGGTTGGAAGACAAACACAAGCAGATTCACATACATAACGCACCCGCATGCATACATACATATGTACATGCATACATACTTACATACATTCACACACACACACGCACACACACACACACACACCACACACACACACACACACACACACATACATACGAAAGACCTCAACAGTAATCTACAACCAAATTTTCATACAAGGTATTAGGCCATGGTATAAAACATTTGCCCAAGGTACCGCGCAATGAGATTGAACCCGAAACTGCGTAACTGCAAGGCGAGATTCCTAACCTCACAGTCATGTCAGCACTATCTAAATGTCAGCTCTATCTAAAACAGGCACAGGTAACCTTTATCCGGGAAACAGACCGCATGAGACATGATTCATCATCAGACGGGCTGCACAGAAAATTGAAAAAAAAAAACGAAACTGAAAGTAATTTTTCGTTAGGTTTGCTATTCAGTAAGTCCCACGGCCGCAGATTGCCCATGACTCTCCTAGAGCGACGCTATTGCTTTTGATTAGCCCCAGGTTAGCCATGAGCAAGCAAACCTATGATCAATGACATTCCCTTTGGAAATTTTTTTTCTTTTCTATATATAAATATCCCTTTGATAAGTACCCCTGTACGGAGTACAATTATGTTGTATGTAGGATGAACCCATGGGTTAACTTTAAGGTTAGGAATGTAATGTATAGCTTAGGATGTACTGAGGGCCGGTGCAGAAACATGATAACTACCTACATTGGAGAGACTACATGCAGCATAGGAGAGCGTGTGGGTGACCATTGGCGAGAGCTTAAAGAAGGGAAAAGCTAGTCAGGGCTCCACCAGCATACTCAGGCAGACCGTAGAGAGTCGATTAATAGCATAGAGGTTAAGGTATTATCGACACAACAAATCACAGAGGCTACGCACATAACAGTAGACAGACCGAGCCTCAATAGAAAACACGAATAGAACAATAACACCCACTACCACACTACCCCACATGACTAAAGTCAGAAAAGATGAGAAGAGAGAAGAAAGCAAAAAATAAATATATAAAAAACCCAAATGATACACAGAAACATATAGGGTAATACACACACAATAGACATATATGTACTGTGATATTTATGAGAAATAGAAATAGATGTATAAAAAATAAATATATAAATGCATAAATAAACAAATATATAAATATATTTGTTACACACCTGGGATAAATATAAGATATAGAGCTAGATAAAATAAATAAATAACTCTATATAAAGGGTATGAATACATACAACATACGAAGCGAATCCATACACACACACAACACACAAGAAATTTCACGGACGGCCTCAACAATGTCAGTAACACGATTAACAACAACAGCAGCGGCGGTGACAATGATAGCAATAACAACAACAACCATCACGATGGCAACACCGTCGGCGAACGCACAAACACAGAGGAATACAGGAACTGTACCATATATTTCGGGTCTTAGGACAGCAGCAGTACAATGAGGTGAGAGGATGGGGCTGCTCAGGGGAAGGCCACACTGCTGCTAAAAATTATGACACACACACACAACACACACACACACACACACACACCACACACACACACAAGAACACAAACGCATGCGCACATAAGGATAGACACCTTAAAATAACAGAATGGAGTACGTAGAGCAAGAACACACACGAAAACGAAAAGTGTCGCTGAAGCGGTCACAGATGTGTAACGTAATAAAATAAGAAAAGTAAGAAACGAGCGAAGAAAATATATAAAGTGCGTGCAAAAAAAAAAAAAACCCACTATCATGAAATACAACACTATATATATATATATATATATATATATATATATATATATATATATATATATATATATAATATATATATATTATATATATATATATATTATATATGTAGAAAAATACAAACTGGGACAGAACGTAAAACATTTAGAAGACGATACAAAAAACACGGATGGGACATTCGAAGCCTTCAATCTTCAGTCAAGAACCGGATCATCCTCGCAATTTCGGCTGATTAATCTTGAGATCGCTCCGATCCGGCCAGCCCCAAGGAAAAACTAAGCTACGAGCATTAGATTTCTTGGAAAAAGGATCGAATGCGAAACATGGACAGAAAAACCGACGATGCCACACGAATATAAATACAAAAAACAATAATAGTAATAACAGGACAAAAACAGCGGGTGTCTTACAACTAAGACAGTACAACTTAGTTCAACTGGCGTATTTGGGGAAAAAATGCCTTTTTCGGCAGACGAAGACAACAATGTTCTCATGGCGCTGGTTAGAAGCCGAAAGGCTGGTTGACCAGCGGTCACGTGAGAGGAGAAGAGAGAGAAAAAAAGGGGGCAAAGGAATCAAGGAGAGAGAGAGAAAAAGAGGGACGAAGGCACCAAAGGGGGAAGGAGAGAGAGAGAAAGAAGGAATTAAAGAGGGGAGAAGAAAAAGAGCGTTCCAAGGATTGGCTTGGCGACAGAATCAGTGAGGTGCAAAGTGAGAAAGACAGAGAAATGTGATAGAGTGGGGGAAGAGTAGACCAAAGAATCAGAGGCAAGAAAAGAGAAAAGGAGGAGGAGAAGTAGAGAGAGAGAGAGAGAGAAAGGGAGAGATCAAAGTAGAGTGCAGATTGTGAAAGGCAATATATATATATGTATATGAGAAACTTTCTAGGTGCAATCCCATGGTCCTTTGGGACGGAAGGAGGTCTTTAACTAGCATAAAATTGTCTAATGTTCCTTTCTTTATTTAAAATAATGAGGTGTGATTTGGTTGCCATTTCTAACAAGGCTTACTTTCTTGGGATCTAGTTAAACTGAATCACAAATTCAGCCCCTTTTAATTTTGCTCAGATTGCTTTCAATATTAGTGCATCGATGCAACCCTGAATTTTGATTACGATCAACCAGTTATTATATTTCGTAAATTAAAGACTCTGATGTTATTTGGAATTTATGTTGGGAAATTTGGGTAATTTTAGCCGATCAACAGAGAATGAGGCATTAACATAACAACCGCACGCTGTGTTGTGTTTCACTTCACTCGCATCAGCACCGCTCGTTGTTCCGTGTTTTGCACACCACGAGATTTATTTCACTCGGCCCATCTTTTATCCTGGTCACCCACTTTACAATCAAAATAATGCTCATAACACTTTTTAATCAATGGCGTGAAACGCCGTTTTTGTAACTTGGAGTATTAAGACACTGCAAATATAGCAAAAGTTGTTTGCAATCTTTACACAGTTTCTTGGCATTATGAAATGGTGAACTTAGTACACAACCGCACACCTAATACTGAAATACGCATAAAGTAAAAACACGCAAACAAATATTTTGATATAATAAATTTTTAAAAAAATAACAAAAACATACAAAACACTATAGAAATCAACAAAGAGACGAAAGAAACGGTACATTTTTACAAGTGCACCTCCATGCATTTCACCAAAAGAAAAAAAACCCTCGGATTTTTCGCGGGAAATCACCCACCCTGACCGCCACCCGCTTATTTTTGTTCGGAAAAACGATGAGACCAGTAATCCCCCTCCTCCTCAGAATTATTGGAAAATGTTGTTTTTCTTCCGGACAAAAAGTGTTTTGTGGTATATTAAGTCACCGTAATTCTTTCAACGGAAAAAAAATTTTCCAATAATTTTGAGGAGAGTATCCTGTTTCCCACCCCACTTTTTTTTTTTATAAAATCAACATGTATCATCTTACTGTATCTTTGGTAAATTTTATTAGATATTTCTGTTTATTTATAAACCTACAATGGACAGCTCATTTCATAGACGCTAAACTATAAATTTCACAGGGTACAACCTTAATGTTGACACCGCTAAACAAAGAAAATTTCTGTCTCGCTATTGGCTAACAATACATAGTTTTTTCGATTTTTAAACCTTTAACTTTTCCCACCAATTTTTTTCTCCACAACATCATGCCTTCATAGCAATAAGTGTGGAAAACTACATTAATCCAGCCGATTTTCAGATTTTTAACTTCCTTTTAAAAAATGCAGATTTTGGGAATCAGTTTAAGTAGATCCCTTTCTTGCCGACTGATCTACATTATGTTGCTGATACTGTTTAGGCCGAGGTCAAACCTAATTTGAGTAGACCCACGAGCAAAGATATCCCAGCTATGATCATTCCATCTTTATACTCCAAATATCTATGGAATCGTTACCCAATGTGTCCTTCCTTTTGTAAGGTGTTAAGGCGTGAGTTAAGGATGATTTGGCTGCTATTTTTACCAGGCCACATAAAGAACCACTCGTCAGAATCCTCAACGTTGTTGTTTGTGCTTATTGTTGTTGGAGAGGAGGTGAGCAGTGATAAGTGCTGCGAACTGATGTGAATAAATTAATTTCTAGCTTATTTGTGCTGAATGTGGATGAGAAAAGGGTATAAAAAGTGGGAGAGAGAAAGATTAAAGAGAGAAAGAAATAGAGAGAGAAATATAGAGAAAAAGAGGAAGTGGGAGGTAATCAATAGAGAGTGGGTGGATGCTAGGCAGTGAGGATTAACCAGCTGTGTAACCCCTATACATTCACACACACACATACAGCCACACACATACACACATGCGCGTATGAACGCATAGTTACGCATACTTAAATATACGTGCATATTTAATATTTACATGCAGACATGCGCACACTTACATGCAGATGCATGCACTTCATACATGCAGCTTCGAAATTTACACTTGTAAGCATGTATGTACACATATACACACGCGCACAAACACCAGCATACACAGTTTACAGATTCGTGGGTTCAGGGAACTTTTTTAACCAATTACCCGCCAAAATATATTTATTTATGCCGACGTTACCCCCTTGGTTTGAAAGGAAGTAAATCATAGATTCTTTGAATTCAAAAGGTCTATTGAATCTATATAAATGGAGGATACAATTATAAATATAAAACGTATAAAACAAATTAATATCCTCCTTATGAAACCAAAGGATTTTTCTAGAAACTTTTTCACTTCATATTTTGGGGAAATGATGTTTCATTTTTGCTACAATTACGTCAAAATTGTGGCATTTTGATGTCAGAACAATTTGGATACAGTCTTTGGTTCTGAATCGATTACTCTGCTTTGCTTTTATGTTCATTAGAGTGGAAAACCTTTGTTTGCAAAGGTAGGTTTTTGCAAAAGGCAGCAACGTTTTCACTGCCTCCTCATGCCAGAAGAAAAAGCTCTGTCACAACAAGGAGCACATTTTTTATATAATTTTATTTATGTCTAATGAGTCCTCATTACCTCCAAGAATTTCATTTGTACCCCAGTTGGGGTAATTTATCCCTGTTCGCCGACCCATACGTTAAAGAGTACCAACACAACACTGAAATATATCAATCAATCATACACATTAGTTAATTCGGGAGCTTTCTCGTGGTCATTCGATTTGTTAAAAGTTACAACTAAATATTCCTCAAATCACAGCCTATCGTCCCAAACAAAAGGAACCAATTTGGAAATGTAGAATTATATATTCACAAATATGTTGGAAGGTCGTTGTTAGAAAGTTTTTGCTTATAAGTCTATTTGCTCAGGGTCGACTTCACGCTAAATGGGGACGATGTAATCAACCAGGGTCCATATAGCCCCTAAGGGTCCACATAAGATTTTTCGGGGTTCACGTAATAAAATAGTAAATTGGGGATCGACGATAGTATTTTAAGGGCCCCTGAAAAAAATTTTGCTTTAGATGTAATGTATTGGTATGTATTGCAAGAAACAGCTAGGTTTCTTTCTCTAACGTTTTAAATTAGGGATCCACAATAGTATTTTAGGGACCCCTGGAAAAATTTTGCTTTAAATGTATATATCGCAAGAAACAGCTAGGTTTCTTTCTCTAACGTTTTACATAATCCAACCTACACAAGATAATGTGTGAGAAGCAAAAAGGAAATGTTGAAAGAAATTTCTATAAAACTAGTTTCTATAAAAAGTTTTTAGATATAGAGTGGCTATGGGATTCCACCAAAATAAAATAGTAATCGAAAGGTGTCCATAAGTAAAAAGTAGTTGAAAAACTTGCGCTAATCAATAAATTCGACAACAACAACAACAACAGCAACCATATATACAAAATCAAAGTTGATAGTTCTCTATCTTCAGGTCAAGAGAAATGGACTTGCGACCGTACGCTTTTCTCGCTGCAGCGCCAGTATCTTAACTAACTGTAAGTACAATTTTATTCACCTTTTTAAACTAATTACCTTGAGTTTTTAAAAACTACCGAGCTTCATATAATATATAACTAGCGAACGAGGAGAAATATATTATAATATATATATATATATATATATATATATATATATACTAGTATATAATATGAATATTATCAACGAGGGGAAAAGAGAAAGACAGATGGTCACAACTAGATCATAGGTCTGTTCGATAAGAACTGACCTAAAGTTAAATAAAATCAATATATTAGATTTAATGTAATAATAATTTCCTGTTCCGGTGTAATTTATTTAATATAATGTAATCATAGCCAAATAACGAAGACTCTAGAAAGTTGCTCGACTAAAAATAGCACTCAAATCTCTCTCTCACTCTACACATACACACGCGCACAAACTCAAAGCATATTTCATAATGTTGTTGTAAAAACTCTCTGTTAGAATTAGGGGATGGTCACAGCTAGAACGCCTTTGAAGAGAAGTTGCTTGATCAGGACTAATCTGAATCTAACCAACAACCATATATACTTATATGCTAGATATATATTATATACTATATATACTATAGTGGCTTAGTGGTTAGGGATGTTGGACTCATAATCGTAAATTTGTGGTTTCGATTCCTGAACCGGACGCCATATTGTGCTCTTGAGCAAAACACTTCATTTCACGTTGCTCCAGTCCACTCAACTGGCAAAAATGAGTAATCTTACGATGGACCGGCGTCCCGTCCACGTGGGGAATATATACGCCATGAAACCGGGAAACCGGCCCTTATGAGTCTATGACTCGGGAAGGAACTGTACTTAACTTTTTTTACTATATGTACTATATAAAAAGTTATGCTATATAATATATAATATGATAGATGTATTATATACTAGACGTAGCAAAGCCGAATGTTTCAGTAGTTTGCTCCAGATTCGATCTCGCTGTGTAGCATCTTGGGCCAGTATCATTTACCAAGGCATCAGGTCAATTCAAGTTTCGTGAATGTAAGTCGCTAGCTGGATACTGTGCGGAAGTCCGTCGGATGGATTTTAGTGAAGTTCAAAGACACAGCCCTGTCGTACACACGCTTGCACACTGATTTTACTTGAGAGCTACATTAAGAGTACACGAATCGGGGGGGGGGGATAGTCAGCCATTTACATGCTAGTTCAATGGACAGGATATATTCCGTTGGTCGAACGGCTAAATGGTCATCGTCCAAACCGACAGAGCTACCTTTTAATATACACCCGAGTGCACGCACACACACACACACACACGCGCGCGCACACATGTATATATGTCTTTTCTCTTTTACTTGTTTCAATCATTAGATTGCAGCCATGCTGGGGCACTGCCTTGAAGAATTTTGGTGGAACGACACAAACCCCAAATTATTTTTAAAGTCGTGGGCTTATTCTATCGGTCTCATTTGCCGAACTGTACGTTGTACATACATACATACATATATGTATGTACGTAAGTTAGTGTGTGTGTGTGTATGTATGTATGCATGCATACATATATGTGTATATATGTATGTATGTATATGTATATATATATATATATATATATATATATATATATATATTATATATATATATATATATATATATATATATATACTTTATTTAAAAGCAGCAGAAGTATCGCAAAAACTGTTACTCAGAGTTTCACGTTTCCGTTCGTTGGACAGTTTTGTTAGAATGGAACAGAAATGACGATATAATGAAACAAAAACAACAAAAAAAAGTAGCTTAAAGGATACATCTTTGAAAATGGTTTTGTTTCATTGGCCCTTTCAACGATCTTAATTTTGCAATGAACAAAATAAATCCAGTATAAATTCATCCTATTATAAAATCGAAGAAAACCTTAAATCGAAGGACAGATTCCAAATACATATGGTAAATAATCATATACGAAATATAAGTCAATTAATACATTAATATAAAAATTAAAAATCTTCACGCTGTATTACATAAATATTTTTTTCCAGCAGTATATACGCATACTAGACCATCTATAATATACATATATACACCAAAATACACATGCATGTACATAGTTATATACATATTTAGACATACATATATTAAAGACTCCGCCGGTTACGACGACGAGGGTCCCAGCTGATACGATCAACGGAACAGCTTGCTCGTGAAATTAACGTGCAAATGGCTGAGCATTCCACAGACACGTGTACCCTTAACGTAGTTCTCGGGGATAATCAGCGTGACACAGAGAGTGACAAGGCTGACCCTTTGAAATACAAGTACAACTCATTTTTGCCAGCTGAGTGGACTGGAGCAACGTGAAATAAAGTGTCTTGCTCAAGGACACAACGCGTCGCCGGGAATCGAACTCACAACCTTACGATCATGAGCCGAATGCCCTAACCACTAAGCCACGCGCCCTCACAGCATACATATATAAGATATAAATATATACACAAATGCACACATATACATATATGTACGCATACATGCACGCGTACAAAATCTCTTGGTGTATACATATACATGTAAGACAAAAATATATACACAAATACACACATATACATATATGTACGCATTGGAACGTTTTTGTTTTTGTCTTCCAACGTTGTAAGTATTCTGGTTCTAAGCTGTCCGGGGGCTAAAGAAAATAAAAAGAAAAAAAAATGAAGGAGAAAAAAGGAAAGAGAAACAAGCAACAACAACAACAACAACAACAACAACAAAGGCAGCAGCAGCAGCAACAGCACCAGCAGCAGCAGTAACATAGAATTAGAAAACTAAAGAAACCGAACTGTAAGCCTTTTGATAATTTGAATTTAAAAAATCTGCAATATTGAAAGAACATAACAACTAATCAACACCCTGTTAGCCTCTTTCACCCCTATGAGCTCTCACCTTCTCACCCCGAATCCCCACCTCCATTTTCATTTATGGCTCCTTTATAATAGACTTTTTTTTTTCCTCTCTTTTCAACAATAACCCGGAGGGTGATAATTCTTGCCTTTTTATTATCTAGTTAATATGCTGATGTTTGGTGTAAAAAACAAAAAGCAAAAAGCAAAAAGTAAAAAGTAAAAAGAAAAAAAAAAAAAACTTCGTAATATTGCAATTTGGCTGTTTTCGTAAATCATAGAATCAGGAAATTCTGGATACAGAAGTCTTAGAAGTTAAAGGAATTAATAATTATCCGAGACATATTACTGAAGACAAATCTCTCTTTCCCTCTCAATCTCTCTCTCCCCTCTCTCTCTGTCTGCCTCCCCTCCCCCACTCTCTCTTATTCGTACACTGGGTCTATTTTTTTTATTTTATCTTTCCTGCTCTCCTGCTCTCAGTCTCTATCTTACATTTATTTCCTTTTTCTCTCCTCTCTCATCTAATAGTTATCTCTTCATACTCTCGCTTTCTCTCTGTCTCTCCATACCCCCCTCTCTTTTCCGTTATATATATACCCCTCCTTATTTCAATTTCTGCTCTTCAAAAGAAAAAAGATAATTACCTCACCGTTTTCGCTATGTCTTTGTTTCCACGCCTCTTGCAGAAGAAAATACGTTAACAATAAATAAATAAATAAATAAATAAATAATGAAAAAGGTGTTTGTGGCTGAACACTAAACCAGCTGCTGCTCTGTTTCTGTCTATGAACTCCCAGACAAACGGAAACACCTTAAACTGGGAACTTTATAACGGCTGACACCAATCACTTGTACGTATGATGCGGTCACTACGCATGCTACTGTTGTTCTTCTTATTGTTGTTACTTGACTTTAGCCCCAGGTCAGCTTAGATCCTGAAGACCTACGATAAATTAATCAAAAATAAATGAATGATAAATAAAAACGTTCCAACGGCGGCCAGCTTTTTGTTAAGACAGTAGGTGGATTTGTGGCGGTGAGCTGGCAGCTCGTTAGCATGCGAAGGCAAAAATGCTCAGCGTCTGTCTACGTGTTCTGAGTTCAAATTCTGCTGAGGTTGGCTTTGCCTTTCACCCTTTCGGGGTTGAGAAAACAAGTTCTAGTTAGACGCTGATGTAATCAACCTCTCCATCACCCCGGAATTGCTGATCTTGTACCAAAATTTGAAATCGATATTTTTGGAGGATTTAGTTGCAATTTCTTGCAAGATCTCTATCCAACTAAGACTCACTCATTGGCACCTGTGTGTGTGTATGTATTCTTTTACTCTTTTACTTGTTTCAGTCATTTGACTGCGGCCATGCTGGAGCACCGCCTTTAGTCGACCCCAGGACTTATTCTTTGGAAGCCTAGTACTTAGTCTATGGGTCTCTTTTGGCGAACCTCTAAGTTACGGGGACATAAACACACCAGCATCGGTTGTCAAGCGATGTTGTGGGGACAAACACAGACACACAAACATACACACACACACACACACACACACCACACACACACACACACACACGCTCACATATATATATATATATATACGACGGGCTTCTTTCAGTTTCCGTCTATCAAATCCACACACAAGGCTTTGGTCGGCTCGAGGCTATAGTAGAAGACTTTTGCCCAAGGTGCCACGCACTGGGAATGAACCCGGAACCATGTGGTTGGTAAGCAAGCTACTTACCACACAGTTACTCCTGTATATGTGTCCTTTTTTTATCTTTTATATATGATAATCTTTGGACTGCGGCTATGATAGGGTGCAGCCTTGAGTAGCTTTGTCAAATAAATGAATTCCAGTATCTTTCATTTTTCGTTAAAGCTAGGACTTACTGTATTGCTTTCTTTTGCTGAATGTATGTATTTATATATCTCTATCTTTATATGGATGTATGAACGTATGTACGTATACACGGTGGGCTTCTAGGAGGGGATGGGGCAACAAGGGACTCTCTTTTGCCCATATGAAGGTCGATAAGAATAAATCGGAAGCAAAAGGGTGAGCGGAACAAAAAATTCAAAGCAAAAAGTGAAAAATCTCAAAAGAAAGCCGCAAGAAATATTTAGAACATTCTGACGGAGACGTAAACAAACCAGAATCAGCTGTCAAGCGCGCGCACGCACACGTACACGCGCGAAATCTTGCCTTGGTGATGAGAAAACCGGCTATAGATGATGATATTAGCAATTTATCATTGATATTATGAAGGCGGCAGAATCGTTAGCATACCGGGCAAAATGCTTAGTGGCATTTCGTCCATCTTTACGTTACGAGTTCAAATTCCGTCAAGGTCGACTTTGTCTTTCATCCTTTCCGGATCGATAAATTAAGTATCAGCGAAACATTGGGGTCGATGTAATCGACTGGAGACTTCCCCACAAAATTTTGGGCTTTGTGCCTTTAATAGAAAGGATTATTGATATTATGATACAGTTAACTGGCCGAATCGGCAGAGCGCTAGACAAACTGCCTTGTGTCATTTCATTATGAACCTTTACGCTCTGTGTTCAAATTTGGTTGTCAAATTTGTATTTAGCTTTAATCAAGATGATTGCGGGTATCTAACAACTTCTTTCCAAACTATTCACATTTCAGAAGTTGGACTTTCCATTTCTTTGCCAAAGAATGTTCTAAATATTTTTTACGGCTTTCTTTTGAGATTTTTCACTTTTTGCTTTAAATTTTTTGTTTTGTTCGCCCTTTTGCTTCTGATTTATTCTTATTAACCTTTATATGATCAAAAGAGAGCCCCTTGTTACCCCATTCCCTCCTAGAAGCCCACCGTATATACATACATACATACATACATACATACATACATACATATAAAGATAGAGATATATAAATATATACATATACATACATATATATAACACACACACACACACGCACACACACACACAAACACACACTATTCATCTACATGTTTTGCAGTATTTCTGATAAGAAATCGTGTGTCGAAACTGATATTGTTAGATTTGGGGATGTTCATTTTTGTTACCAATAAACACATGCACTATTTACTTGATCTTCATTTTAGCTTATTATTATTATTATTATTATTATTATCATTATTATTATTATTATTATTATTATTATTATTATTTTTTATTAGAAAGACGGCGAGATGGCAGAATCGTTAGCACTCCAGGCAAAATGCTTAGCGGCATTTCGTCCCTCCTTATGGTCTGAGTTCAAGTTTCGCCGTGGTCGTCTTTGCCTTTAATCCTTTTGGGGTCGATAAAATCAGCTGAGTACTAAGGGTCAATGTAGTCGACTAGCTCCGTCTCCCATATTTTTGGTATTGTGCCTATAGTTGAAAGGTTTATTATTATTATTCGACAAAATGGAATAGACACGACTAGATCTAAAAGAAGAGGAGACTCAAGGAGCAGAAAGTCATTGTGGAGGTCACGGAATGAGTGACGAAAAATCTCTGATAAACTAATAATAATAATAATAATAATAATCCTTTCTACTATAGGCACAAGGCCTGGAACTAATAATAATAATAATAATAATAATAATAATAATAATAATAATAATAATAATAATAATGATAATGATAATAATAACAACAAAGACAAATATAACGCGCACGCGCTCGCACATGTGTATGTGTGTGTGCATTCCTGTGTGTGTGTGTGTGATAGTGACTTTGTGTTTGCCCCCAACTATCGCTTGACAAGCAATGTTGGTTTGCTTACGTTCACATAACTTAGAGATTCGGCAGTACCGAGATCGATTTCTTCTATCATAACATTCAAGGTGGTCCCTCAGTATGACTGCAGTCCAATGACTGAAGCAAATATAAGATAAAAAAAATAATTGCAGAAGACTTCTATCTCTATTTTGCCCTTAGTAAACATAGTAAACACAATCTATTTCAGATTTCAATATTTCACCTAACACTGTTTCGATTTATGTTAGTTCACTTAATTATAAGAGTGGTGTACATTATAATAATAATTTACTACTGGAGTATCTAGTGTATCAATATCACCTGCTATTTTCATTATAACAATTATTTATTCCAACTAGTTGATTTATTTGTTGTTTAACCTGGTTTTAACATGGGGGTTCCTACCTTCGGTATGTTGGTAATTTGGCACAATGTCAAATCTGTGATTGCCAGTATAACAGGATTACGACCATAAAGATGTAGGCTGTGTACAGATATACCTTGTGTAAAGATATGGGCAGTACACTACAAGGTTACTTGTTGGTCAGTGTGTAAGTTTGTAAAACCTGATATGGTTTTCATATTTGTTGTTCATAATAATCGTCGAGGTCGACTTTGCCTTTTATCT
>NC_042999.1:134401157-134408657 GCF_006345805.1 Octopus sinensis | reverse complement strand
AAGCCGCGCGCCCCAACAAAACCTAGAAATATTAAAATAAAATAGTTCTACTATGTTTTCTCTCTATTGAATGCATCACCGCCCTCTGTCTAGCAAATTTACGTCATAAACCACCTGAAAGTTTCAAACTCACTGAATGTTTTAGCATACTTGTTTATCATAACATTCCCTGCTGATTATTTTACATCATACTCAGAAACCTTAACATTTTATCAGATGACAATATCAATATATCAAATAGCATGTATAGTTCTGATAATATCACTGCATCATAAACCGACATGTTTAACACTTTATTACTCTAAACTCACGGCCTCTTACGTATCCTCACACGAATATAATACGTGTATCGCTGCAGCACATTAACACCAACTCCATTCGAAATGCCTTTAGACACACGTGAGTATTAAGAAGACGAGCGGATACTTATGCGTTCATTATCATTTACATTAACATGGTAAATACATAGAAATGTGCTTGAAAAGAATTCACAGTAAGACAGGTAACATAATGCTAAAAGAGTAGCAGGGCATAGAAAGTAAGTTATATATAGTTGCGCTCACCAGTTTTTTCTGCATCACAGATCATTCAAGATGAGTATTGGTATTTCTGTATATGTGCATGTATGGGTGTGTCTTCGTATGTTAATATGTATGTCTTCATATGTGTATAGGCACGTCTTCCTATCAATATAGACATGTACACGGGGCATACATCTAAATGCGAGTATGCATGCTTATACGGTTTGGTAAGGACCACAGTTAATGAAACAGCTAAGACAATAAACAAGAACTGCTTATACATGAGGAACATCTCTTTCCGATGTTTTCTTCCTTTTTATGACTAAGGTGTTTGATTTTAGGGCTATCTGGCGGTTATTTCTTGCTATTTGAATGGCCACTCAGAGGCACTGTTATTAGTTAACACAAAAAGTCGGCTTAGTTTCACTAAACATAAAAAACAAATCAGCCTTGACCATTTCATCTTTTTATATATATAGCGCAATAATCTGAGTCCTTTCTAAGCAATTTATTCCTAACGAAAATCACATCCTAAACGCAACAGAGCCCTTTGTAAGCTCACATCAACCCCTCTCCAGGGCAGAGCCACTGTCCAGTTAACGTACGATTGCTTTACAGCCTGATTAGAATATCAGTGTTTGAGATTGATTTCATTTTGTGTGTGACAATCATTTCTAGCTGTGTTCTTAGACTGTTAGTCTAGTAGCCAGTGTTAACTATTAACTCCCTGTCTGAGACACTTAACTCTTCAAGACCTCGTACAGCTAACTCTACCTAATTAAAGTTGTCACCTCTTGTACTCACGCCACCTTACTATAATTAGGTAGCACGATGATGTACGTTTAAAGCTGGAATGTTTATATCAAGCTGTCAAATTTTTTAATTGTCTTAGTCATTGGACTGCAGCCATACTGGGACACCATCTTGAGGAGTTTAGTCGAACAAATCAACCCCTGTACTTATTTTTTTAAAGCTTGATACTTATTCTGTCGGTGTCTTTTGCCGAGCCGCTAGTTAAGGGGAACGTTTCTTTGGGTCAGGTCAGGAAAATGTCGCTAATAATATAATGTAACCCAGTACTACTTGTTTAATGGTTGGGTGGCCGGTAACTAAACCAGCTCCCCCACCTGACTTGTGGGCACTCTGCAGGACCAAAATCAAGACCTGTTAAAGGACAGATCAGCTCTATGTGAGCTAACGGTCATTCACACGAGTGGATGACTTGTACTACGTTACAGCTAGTCCAAGAACCGTAGACAAGGAAACTCAAGTGAAAGACATACAGTGCTTTCCGATCGAAGTCAATGTCCGCTATTGATATGGCGTAGAGAAAGGAAGAGCAAGAGAGAGAAAGAGAGAGAGAGAGAGAAACGTAAATAAACCAACGCAGCTTGTCAAGCGGGGACAAATACAATCATTATCACACACACACACACACACCACACACACACACACCACACACACACACACACACACACACACACACACACACACACACACACCACACACACACAAGACATGCTTCTTTCACTTTTCGTTTACCAAATCCACTCACAACACTTTGGTCGGCCCGAGGCTGCAGTATAAGAAAGTTGCCGAAAGCAGTTACGCAGTGGAATTGAACTCGTGGGGCTGGGAAGAAAACTTCTTAATACAGTTCCAAACCTGCACGTGTATTCCCACTACTACACATCGACGCCTGCATCTGTATATACTATACTGTTACATATTCGTCTTTGTGCGTATGTACATGTGTGTGTGTGTGTGTGTGTTTCTGTTTTGAGCGCATGCGAATGCAACAAGAAATTGTGCCAATTCAGGGGCTCTATTATAACAATGGCAGTCATTGTACAGTTTTTATCAATATATATATATATATCACTGAAAAAATTCTTGATTTATTAGTAAAGAGATATTTTGATCAGTTAACCAACGTTCGCCGTCCTTTTAAATATATGTCGTCCTTTTAAATATATGTCCTCAGTAGGGGGTCCAACAAGCAAGTGTTGAAAACCCTTATGGTTTATAAGATGAGAGGAGGCATAGACATCCAGCCATCACTACCACCCAGCAGATAGCAGCAAATATTAGCAGGCAAATATCACTGTTCTCTTTAAGTACTTGCCATTCTTGTAACTGGCGTTTCTTTCGTCCATTGCTATAAAAATGTCATCAAGCGAGGCAAAGAATTTAACTCTTAGTTTGTTTTTCCACTGCAGAGAAGAAAAAGAAAAGAGTGGAAGATAAACGAACAACTTAAGAATAACTAAGAGATAACCCAGCATACTTCTCACCGAGCAACGATAAGCGAAATATCGGTGGAACGAACATTAAGATTCCCCTCTAAGATAACGGATTTAATAGAGGGCATATTCTGAGAGTAAGTTGATCGTAATAATTTTAATTTTTCATAAGAGAAAATTGGTTTAGTTTTAGATTGTTCAAGTTAGCTGAACAAACGAGATATGATCAAGTGCAATGTGCACTGACTAACAGTACGTATGATTGCGATAGCATTTCTTAGATTTTAGCGTGCTGAGTTTTAATATGTCAGGCAGTAGAATATTTTCTCTTTAGAACAAGGTACTTTTATAATAAGAAGATGGATTAGAACCATTAAGCATCTTATTATATTGGTTTCAAATGTTGGCATGAAGCCAGCAATTTTGGGGACAGGGATAAGTCGATTACATAGAATCCAGTGATCAACTGGTACTTATTTTATTGACCTCGAAATGACGAAAGGCAAAGTCAGCTTCGGCGGAATTTGAACTCAGACCGTAGAGATGGACGAAATGCCGCTAAGCATTTTGCCCGGCGTGCTAACGGTTCTCCAAGTTCGTCACCTATTTATATACTTGGTGCGTGTTTGATGGAATCTGCAAGAGACGTCCTTATAGAGTTTAATAAAACTTTCGTACCAAAACGTATAGTCTAAGGAAAACGTATAGTCAATTGTGGATTGAAAAGCGAGTGCTAAATTGCAACGTTTAACAAAGGTAAGATGGATTTAAGATTGTCCAACATACTGGCGTGGAAAAAAGGTATGATACAGATTAAACCTTTATTACCTTCGATTAAATGATGGGGAGAGGCAAAAAATTATTCATTTATATATTGATGGCGGGGTTGGTATTTCTACATTTAAGAGGATGAGAGAGCAGATCAAGTGAGAAAGTGAGAGAGAGAGAGGGAGGGAGAGAGAAGGTGAAAGACAATATGTTGTGATATATGTCTTTCTATTTATCTATATACTGTATACACACACACATGCACCGCCTCTAACCTCATTGTCCGCACCCCTCGCACTCCCACAATTTACTTCTCCCAAATCCACAAATCTAACAACCTAAACCGCCCCATCGTCTCCGCCTGTAACTGCTCCACCGAACTCATCTTCAGATATCTTGACCGTGTCTTTGCCCCACCCTAGTGGCTTCCCTCCCCTCTCACATCCATGACACCAACCATGCACTTCGTTTGTTCAACTCTTTCTCCTTCCCTCCTGGCCCCTCTCTCTCTCTCTCCTCTCTCTCTCTCTCTCTCTCTCTCTATATTATATATATATATATATATATATATATATATATATTATATATATATATATATATATATATATATATATATATATATATGAAAAAACAAGTCAAAAATAGAAAATGCTAAGATAATTTTATAGTGAATCTTTCAGTACCGGTTTCGGTCATTTTGAGACCTTTTCAACTGTAACGATTAAATAATTAAATTTAGAAAAATTAGAAGAAAAGTTTTTTTAAAAGAATATTTCTATAGTAGTGTTCAGATATAAGTGGCATTCTGCCTTTCTCTGACTCCCTTGTTTGCACTTGTGTGTTCTCGAACACACAAGTGCAAACAAGGGAGTCAGAGAAAGGCAGAATGCCACTTATATCTGAACACTACTATAGAAATATTCTTTTAAAAAAACTTTTCTTCTAATTTTTCTAAATTTAATTATTTAATCGTTACAGTTGAAAAGGTCTCAAAATGACCGAAACCGGTACTGAAAGATTCACTATAAAATTATCTTAGCATTTTCTATTTTTGACTTGTTTTTTCATATATATCAACTCGTGTGTTCCTTTCCACCCTTATACATATGTCTGTATATATATGTATGTATATCTATATATACTCTTTACTCTTTTACTCTTTTACTTGTGTCAGTCATTTGACTGCGGCCATGCTGGAGCACCGCCTTTAGTCGAACAAATCGAACCCGGGACTAATTCTTTGTAAGCCCAGTACTTATTCTATCGCTCTCTTTTGCCGAACCGCTAAGTGACGGTGACGTAAACACACCAGCATCGGTTGTCAAGCAATGCTAGGGGGACAAACAAAACACACAAACACACACACACACATATATATATATACATATATACGACGGGTTTCTTTCAGTTTCCGTCTACCAAATCCACTCACAAGGCTTTGGTCGGTCCGAGGCTATAGTAGAAGACACTTGCCCAAGACTGAACCCGGAACCATGTGGTTGGTAAGCAAGCTACTTACCACACAGCCACTCCTGCGCCTATGTATATAATATGTATATAATAAGGATTATTACAAAGTAGCAGTAGCATTGTCTTTCATTCCTTTGGAACGGTTGGAAAAATCCCTTAGTAATTACTAACACACGCGCGCACGCACACACACACACACACATATATATATAGGCGCAGGCGTGGTTGTGTGGTAAGTAGCTTGCTTACCAACCACATGATTCCGGGTTCAGTCCCACTGCGTGGCATCTTGGGCAACTGTCTTCTGCTATTACCTCGGGCCGACCAAAGTCTTGTGAGTGGAGTTGGTAGACGGAAACTGAAAGAAGCCCGTCGTATATATATGTGTGTGCGTGGTGTGTGTGTGTGTGTGTGTGTGTGTGTGTGTGTGCGTGCGCGTGTGTGTATATGTTTGTGTCTCTGTGTTTGTCCTCCCACCATCGCTTAACAATCGATATTGGTGTGTTTATGTCCCCGTAACTTAGCGGTTCAGTAAAAGAGACCGATAGAATAAGTACTAGGCTTACAAAGAATAAAGCCTGATGTCGATTTGTTCGACTAAAGGCAATGCTCGAGTATGGCCGCAGTCAAATGACTGAAACAAATAATAGAAAAAGAATAAAAGAATATATATATGTGCATGTATGTATGTGTGTATATATATATATATTTATATATATATATATATATATATATATATAGAGAGAGAGAGAGAGAGAGAGAGAGAGAAAGAGGGAGAGGGAGAGAGAAAGAAAGACAGACAGACACACAGATATTCAAACAAACATTGTAAAGCGGCAAAAATATTTCTTATTTGAAAAGAATCTTCCAAGATATTGCGAGAAACACTCACAAAATGCACCAGAAAAGACTTGAAGAGGAGCCTAAAAATTCAAGATGATGTCCAAGGTAGCCGTCGAGCTACATTTCTTTGTTCATGTAGTCATAAAATCTTTTATCTTTCTCTACCAACTTCTTAACATGCTTCATTTCATACTAAAATAACGTTAATAAATTCAGTGTTTATTGCCACTTCAAGGTAATTGTTTTTTTAGGAGACGACGATACTACTGTTTTAACTCCAGGAAGACATCTCCTGCAGCTGGTTTAGACAGTGCGCTTTCCGCACACGACATATATTGCAAGCAGGGGATAACTCCTGCCACCCTAGTTTCGAGATCACCTGACCACTTGATCCCAATCGTATTGGATCTCTTTGTTGATGGGCACTCGTTTGCCAGGAATGGCAGTAGCTTAACCTCGCCAGCAATATATAGAAAATACAGCGTCATACAATCACTGATTTTGTAAGAAGGAAACTAGTCAGAAAATCTGTTCTAGATAGAAGCAATATGCGAAGAAAAAGTAGCGTTTATCGTGGCTTTAACGTGTGTGTTCCCTAAGAGACGATACTGCTGTTTTAACCCCAGGAAGATATCTCCTCCAACTGGAAGAAATCAGTGGGAGGAGTGGTTGAAGTCACAAGCTGTTCAGTGTTACAGAAAACACCAATGGAGATGTGGACAGAGTATACTTCCCATGCAAGGATGGTAGCCGTGGTCTCAAACCTGAATTGATGTCACATGACATCATATGTCATGTGACACTGAAAGAACATCTTAAGTAGAGGAAAGAGAGCAGTAACTATCTTGCCCAAATTTGTGAATATGAAATCAGCAACATAATTATGGTAGCTAATGAATTTGAGGAGAGGTATGAAATAACAGCTGATACAGATTTCTCTCCAAGGAGTTTTTAGTAAGATCTATTTATGAATCAGTTGACTGAGAAGCTAGTAAATGGGTACTTGGGGATATGTACGAATTTATATAATGTATACATGTAAGCATGTATGTATGCATATATGTTTGCTTGTATGTATGTTAGTTAGTTAGTTAGTTAGTTAGTTAGTTAGTTAGTTAGTTAGTTAGTTAATTTGGCTCAAAAGCAAATAGCAAGGCCATGTAGGGGGACATGGAGTTAAGTACAGGGTGGTGTTCATGTAAAGAGTTCAGGCCCCTTGAGGTCAAGGGAGGCTTTGAACAAAGCGGTCGTCGGCATCTTCACCATCTCGTCTGGCAGCTTGTTCCACGGATCCGCAACCCGGACGGAGAAAGCTCCTCTCCTTCGATTGAGATGAAATCGTCGCAGGTAGAGCTTTTCGGAATGACCCCGCAGCCGACGCTCTGGAGCAGGAGTGAAGAACAGCTCTTTCGAGAGGTTTGTTGCGTGCATGCCCTGATATGACTTTAAACAAGGTTAATTTTAAACAAAGGCTAACTAAAAGTTTGAAAACAAGCATTGACATTTGGGAGACATTTATGAAACTGTTTTGACCAGGATCATTATTATATTCGTAATTTTTTATGCACATTTGGCATATTTTCCTACCTAAGACAATCCTAGAATCTCTGGGTACTAAAACGACACCACTGAAAAATGACATTAATAAGGAATTG
>NC_042999.1:134392829-134395329 GCF_006345805.1 Octopus sinensis | reverse complement strand
TTATACATACATACATATACTCATTCACGCACACACTAGATTTGGTAGACAGAAACTGAAAAAACTCGTTGTTGAGTGTTTGTGCTTGTCTCCCACCACCGATTGACAACTGATGTTGGTGTTTATATCCCTCTCACAATAGTGGTTTTACAAAAGTAGACAAATAGGTTTGAAAAAGGACAAAAGTAATAATAATAATAATAATAATAATAATAATAATAATATATTAGACTCCAGTGTCACTTTCATGGCATGTGTTGCTCTCTCACTCAGTAATAATTACAAGTACTGTGATCGATTCGTTAGACTAAAATTCTTGAAGGCGTTGCCCCAGCATGTGCGCACTCACATTATTGAAACAAGGGCCATACAGTAGCTGAGTCGAAAATGTTTTGACAACAACATACGGATTATTACAACGTCAAATAACACCTAAGTTGTCCTTACACGATGTCCTTATTAACCTTTCAGCACAAAGCAATACCCTTCCTCATCATCTTCATCATTCTCATCATCATACTTCTGCATCTTTTCCTGCACAACTTCTCGCAGGACATATATTCACAACATATATTCATATATGTATATATAAAATGCATATATATGTATGCATATATATATATATATATATATATATATATATATATATATTGATATATGGATATAAATATATATATGGATATATACACATGTGTGTGGTATATATATATATATGGATATATGGATATAAATATATATATGGATATATACACATGTGTGTGTATATATATATATATATGGATATATGGATATAAATATATTATGGATATATACACATGTGTGTGTATATATATATATGTGTGTGGTGTGTATATATATATGCATATATGTACATATCTATATATGCAAATATATATATATGTATATATACATGTATATATGCATATATGTATATGCATATATGTATATGCATATATATGTGCATGCATATGTATATATGCATATATATGTACATATACATATGTATATAGATATATATATATGTGTATATACATGCATATATGTATATATATGCATTTATATATGTATATATATAAATATATGCATCGAACTCAGGATACGTAACATTACGTCACAACTACTTTACCTCAATAGGTACCTCTCCCTTTAATACCATACTAAAATACGTCAGAACAGAAACGGATCCCATGAACTTCGAAATTTCACTAGATAAATTTCTTCAAGAATTCCCGTACCACACTCCTACACCCGTATATTTCTCCAACAATAATAACTCTGTGCTAGAGTGGGCCATGGTGCCACATATAGGACTAAAATTCGTCACCATTTGGTGGTATTATGGTAGTCATTGCCTGGGAGTATATGGGTGTAACCTATCAAAGTCATCAAAGCTATTATGCATATATATATATATTCTGAGACCCCCCTTCGGTCACGACACAGACCATTGGATTGCGCTTAGAAAGTTACTCTCCCAGGTACAAGTCCGGTCAAGATTGTCTGTGGAAGACCAGCACCCGCCCATGCATACCGGCCTCCCCTCTCCACACCATTAGTGTTATCCAAGGGAAAGGCAACGGCCGATACAACTTGGCACCTGTGACGGTGCAACTTATTTCTACAGCTGAGTGAACTGGAGCAATATGAAATAAAGTATATATATATATATATATATATATACACACATATGCATATATATTTGTTTATATACATGTATGTATATATGTGTGCATACATGTGTGTATATATGCATATATATATGTATATATATATATGTGTGTATACATGTGTGTGTATATGCATATATGTGTATATGTATGTATGTGTGTATATATATATATATGTTATATACATGTATGTATATATATATCTATAAATTTATATATCCATATATATATACATATATGTATATATGCAATCTCCTTCAGCCATTTGGGTATATCTTTGCTTACAGTTCACAATGCACCAATTATTATAGCACAACCTTTATTATTATTATTATTATTATTATTATTAATTATTATTATTATTATCATCATCATCATTATTAAAGGAGAGAGTGGCGCATGCCATCAAATTGGCAATGAGGTACAAATATACAAATCCCAATATATCCATCATGAGTACCCTTCCGATAAGGGTACACCAGGCACATGGATTACAATCATATGTGCGCGACATGGTGATCTCATATAAAGAGAAACCTTGCAGGTAGGGCCATGTTAGAATTTCCTTCTGGTTCAGTAACCCCTACTGCTCAAAAGGTCCCTGGTTAAGGTTTGTTTAAAGATGTTGAACGAAACACCCATGGTTCCAGAGGGGAGTTATTCAAACCCCGAAGAATTCCTTTCAACACATCGCTGTGATGCTTCCTCACTACTTCTGCTCGTGATCAGAGAAGCACATATTGTCAGCTACTAAGGGACATGCTGAACTGGTTATGATCAAGCAACTGACAAGCGAATCTGTATTATTGAGCAGAATATTTGCTGTAGCAAAG
>NC_042999.1:134355329-134387829 GCF_006345805.1 Octopus sinensis | reverse complement strand
ATCTTTCAATCGCACGCTTACACACACTCACGCACGTACGCACGCACACACACACACACACACACACACACACACACACACACACACACACACACACTCTCTCTCTCTCCCTCTCTCTCTCCCACGCATTCCCCCTATCTTTCTCTCTGTCGTGCACTCACCTCTTTCTCTCTCACTTTATATCTCTCTTTCCCAAAGTTACCCGTTCCCTTTTCACTCATCTCTCTTTTGCATAAACATTTTCTCTTTCGTATACTCTCTCTACTTAACTTTCTCTCTCTCTCTCTCTCTCTTCACTCTATTTCCCTTTTTTCTCTTCACTCTCTTTCCCTCTCTTCACTCTTTATCTCCATCTCACACACATTTTTTTCTTACCCTGTCTTATAGTTCCACCTTGTAACCATTTCGTTTGTAGCCTCACAAATTAACCCTATGACTCATTTCTTTTTTTTCTTCCTTTCTCTCTCCCCTTCCCCCTCTCTCACTTTCAGCCTATTCCTTTATTTATATATCTTTCCTCTTCTATCTCCTGCATTTATCACTTTCTTTTTCTCTTATCACTATCTGTATATGAGCCGTACTTCGAGTTGTATAACTTACCCTCGTGTGTTTATTTATAACAACGTATTCACAGACATTTACTCGCTACACTGTATAATAACATTATTCTGTGTGTTACTACACAAACCAATAAATCTAAAAATATCTGCTAACTGCACCGTGTGGTTATCTGTGTGTCATTGTACAACAGTGAGTTTATAGATATCTGTTCACTGCACTCTGTAACTGCATCTCTATATGTGACTCTACACCAGTGTGTTTATAAATGTCTGCTCACTGCACCGTGTGGTTATCTGTGTGTCATTGTACAACAGTGAGTTTATAGATATCTGTTCACTGCACTCTGTAACTGCATCTCTATATGTGACTCTACACCAGTGTGTTTATAAATGTCTGCTCACTGCACGTCAACATCTGTATCTCAGTATGTGATTGCACACCACGGTGTTTACAAATTTTTGTTCTCTGCACAGTATAGATGTATCTCAGTGTGTGATTGCGCATCAACGTGTCTGCAGATATCAGCTGACCGCACCACCGTGTGCTATCACATAACTTAAAGTGTGTGACTTGCACAGCAGTGTGTTTGTATATTTTGCTGTCTGCACTGCATAATAACTGTCTCTCACTCTACGTACCGTGTGACTGTACTCCTGTTTGAATATTGGTATCTGGCCATTGCATCACGTGTTATCGGCTGCACACAGGGTGGTTTAAAAAATCCCCTTACCATTAATATAAACAGGATAATTACTGAGGTCCGTTGAGGTCAATTGAAATTCTTTATGTACGTCTCGTTTACTCCGGCCCCTTTTCAGCTCCTCCCCTTACGCTCTCATAGCATCATCACCGTCTTCGCCCACCTCTTTACTGGAGCTCGGAGATTCCGAAATAGCTGGTTTACCACCCTGTTGTTCATCCTGCCTGTTATCCGTGTCAGAAAAGCACTTGAAATAAGTATACCAGGAAAATGAAACAGGGTTACCTTTATAAGTGTTACAACTTCAGTTTTGATGAGGACATTTTTCTATAATCTATAAAACGATACGTTATCAAAAAATATATACAACAAAATGACTAAAAATATCTAGATATAAAATTATAATGAAATGAGCTATAAAGATTTTAATTATCGTTTCAAAGCCAAAAAAGTTTTTGAACCTCTCTGTTTATAACTACTGGCTACTATAATTGAGAAGTGCGGGTATAAAATGTTTGCTGTGCGTGTGTAAATGAAACATATACACACACACACACATACACACACACATACACACACACACACACACACACACACAACATCTATATCTATGTCAGTGTGCGTATAAATATAAGTGCTGATATGACTGTGTGGTAAAATATTTGCTTGTTCAGCCACATGGTTCCGTGTTCAGGACAACTACTTGGCAACTTCGGCAAGGATCTTCTACTATAGCCCTAGACCGACGAAAGACTTGTGAGTGGATTTGGTAGATGGTAACGGAAAGAATCCCGTCGTGTGTATAATAATATATAATAGTGTACAGTCATACTCAGATGTGTGAATGTCTAACAGTGAATAGTATCTTGTCTGCAGCACAGTGGTGTAACTTTTATGTCGTGGAGGATAAACAGAAATCCGACGTTTCGAGTTGTAATCCTTCGTCAGAGAGAAAAATCATATTAACTCGTGCTGAATGAAAGACAGAGGATGGAAGATACGATAATTTTTATTAATCGTGACAATTGTTTCGACATATCTAGCATCGTATCTTCCCTCTTTAGTCTTTCATTTACCATATACATAACGAACACTGTGAAAGCGGTCGTGCTTTACCAGTAAGCTACTAGTTACAAAATATTCGTTTTATCTAATATATATGCATTAAGGCAAGAAAGTAAGAGAAAGGAATATAAGAGAGAAAGCAAAGAAAATAAGGGTTTGTGGAAGACAGCAATAGTTAGAGGAGAAAATAGAGGAAAGTCAGCAGAATTTAAAACAGTGTGTGTATGTATGGATACATACACATTTATACACACACACACACAATATATATAGTTAGACATGCACTCACACCCCTGTGCGAGTATGCTCATCCTATACAACCTTCTATCATCACACCAAGCTGCGTAATGATCCTCAGCAACAGAGATCGACCCCGTAACATGTTTATTGTACAGCATCTGGATACAGCACCTGTTGTTGCTCTCAACACTTTGTAAATGCTGTAGCTTTGCTGTTAAGCTGCTGTTTAACCTTGACAAATGCCCTGCCTCTGCTCCATTTATTGCTTAAATACATTTAAATCTATAGACATTTGAATATTGCATTATCAGATCATCAAATTCCACCTGACCTATAGATCATTGATCCTTACACACATGCGCGCGCGCACAAATACATACATACATACACACACCTATATATATATATATATTATATATATATATATATATATATATATATATATATATATTATATATATATGCAGATTGCTCTTTACTTTCTATAGGTATGTATATAATATATACATACCTATAGAAAGTAAAGAGCAATCTGCGTATCATGCAGTCAGCCCATAACTGACCTAAAGTTATGCTTCCTCCATCGGAGATCAACGAAGACAATGACTTCGACCATGCGGCGCTTAAAATAGATTCGCATCCTTGCACCAGCCTGAAGAATAACACATGCTAAATGCTAATACACGCAGTAAATACATGCGCATAACTTTAGGCCAGTTATGGACAGACTGCGGCTTGTGGAACTTGCTGAATGGCACACCTAACAAAACATGATCTTGAATATTTTGATGGTGTCACCCGTCTGATGATGAAGCATGTCTCATGTGGGCCGCTTCTCGAAATTGGTTGTTTTATACCTGCTATAGGCTTTTTCATCTTCTTTCTTTCTTTCTTTCTTTCTCTTATTTTTATCTTTGACTTGTTCCAGTCAATAGATTGCGGCAATGCTGGGGCAACACCTTGAAGAATTTTAGCCGAATGAATTAACCCCGGTACTTTTTTAAAGCGTGGTACTTATTCTATCGGCCCGTTTTACCGAACCGCTAAGTTACGGGGACGTAAGTAAAACAACATTAGTTGTCAAGCGATCGTGGGGGAGGGGGACAAATACAAAGACACACACAAAGCATTGGTCGGCCTGAGGCTATAAGTAGAAGACACTTGTCCAAGGTGTCACGCTGTGTATTTGAACCCAGAACCATGTGACTGGAAAGCTAGCTTCTTACCACATAGCTACGCCTGCGCCTATTCATTTATTTAGCTTTGTTAACGGCTGATCGGCCATCGTTAAATTTGACGAGTAAATCAATGTAAATTTAATACAACCCGCAGACAACACTGTTTGTATATTAAACAATACCAAATTAACATTATCTCAACATATTCTAGCTTTCTTACGACTATTACTCAATTTCTTTAGTTTCTGTAGAAGTTTCGGATTTCAGTAAACTCAAAGCTATCAATAATAGCCACACTTGACTTTGGCGTCAGAGAGATGTCTTCAGATTGAGTTACATCGATAGCTTCACTAATATACAAGTATCTCTTCTATGATAAGGAATTTTGCATAATCTTATTTAACATATTTTTTCTTTTGTTGATATTATGTACTTACTATTATAACAATTTAAATATGACTGCTACTAATGTCTTCCATTTGTCTGTTGCTTGTACAAAAGTAAAAAAAAAATAAAATATAAAGATTTACAAACCTATCTATCTATCTATCTATCTATCTGTCTGTCTGTCTGTCTGTCTGTCTGTCTATTTATCTATTGAGTTATCTATCTATCTCTCAACTTGTCTATCTACTTATCTATCAGTCTATCTTTCTATTTATCTACCTGTCTGTCTATTTGTCTATCTTTCTATCTATGTGTCTGTCTGTCTACTTGTCTGTTTGTCCATCTATCTATCTGTCTGTCTGTCTGTCTGCCTATTTATTTGTCTGTCTGTCTATCTATTTATCTATTTGTCTGTCTGTCTACCTATTTATCTACCTGTCTGTCTTTGTTTGTCTATCTTTCTATCTATTTATGTGTCTGTCTGTCTACCTGTCTGTTTGTCTGTCTATCTATCTATCTATCTATCTATCTATCTATCTATCTATCTATTTATCTATCTCTATCTATCTATCTATCTATCTATCTATCTATCTATCTATCTATCTATCTATCTATTATCTATCTCTATCTATCTATCTATTTATCTATCTCTATCTATCTATCTATCTATCTATCTATCTATCTATCTATCTATCTATCTATCTATCTATCTATCTATCTACCTATCTGTCTCTCTGTCTCTAGCTAGCCAGCTAGCTAGAGAGATGCTTTCTCGAAACACATGTCGCCGTTTCCAGCCTTCCTGCAGGTTATCTGGGTTAAGTGTAATAAACGGAATATAAAATATGTATCAGAGGAGGATCAAAGGTCTTTCCTGAACCATAGGCTCATAAGGACGTTTTCTCGAATTCTGTAGCGTATATATCCCCACCACCACCACCACTACATTGCCCGCTGGACAGAACACCGGTCTGTCGCAGGATTACTCATTTTTGCCAGCTGAGTGGAGTGGAGCACCGTGAAATGAAGTGATTTGGTCAAGAACACAACGCATCGCTCGGTCGATGGATCAAAACCACAACCTTACAATCATGATTACAACGCCATGATCACAACTACCTCATGAACGGTTACATGAAATTCTGAGTAACAGGCTTGTGAAGTTTTTCTGGCTTCAATAAAATTATACACACTCGCACACTCTCTCTCTCCTTTTCTCTCTTTGTACACACACACACACACACACACACACACACACACACACACACACATACATACATACATACATACATACATACATACATACATACATACATACATACATACATACATACATACATATATATATATATATATATACACTTTCTCTCTCTCCTCTCTGTACTTACATACACATGCATGAATGTCTTTGCTATAGTCCTGGACAACTTATGTGAGTGTACGAGTTAAAACAGGACATAAATCAGAAGAAAAGGAAGGAGAGGAACTGTAAATATGAAGATATGACGTAATAAATCCATAACAACGCAGCAAGAAAATATAAATATAACCGTTTGTAATTGAGATGGGTGCTACAGCTTTTAGCAGAAAATGGTGTCTGTGAACATAGGTAGTTTTTGTTATACAACACCGTTAATATTGTTCTGTCTAGCACGGACGTGTAGCTAGTATTGAGTCGCTGTGAAAGTGTCCCTGAAGACCAGGTTTTCTGTTATATATATATATATATATATATAATAATAAATATTAGGGAATAAATCCAAATTTACAGGGAAAAAAATCAGATTTAGGATTAAATCCAATTTTATAGTAAAATATTATAAAATATTATTAGAGACAAAACCACTATTTTGCAAAACAAACAAGGAAAGACTTAATCAATACATAAAATTTTAATAAATAGTCAAAAAAACCGCCACTACAATCGTTTCTTGTCTTGATCGACAATCTTCAGGTGGACTTCCAATAAGTCAGTTTCAAATTATGAAGTCATATATATAAATATATATATAGGAACAGGATATTGGGGAATACGAAGCAAGCGTGGTATAAATATAGATTGAGTAGAGCTCAAATGGATGAAAATTTAAAATTTAATACCTTCATCCGGGAAGCGTACCGTCGGCGCTTAAAGTTAGGCTTAAGAAGGATGTTCGTCTAGCTTTTGTGGAAATAGATAAATAAAACACGCATTAACTCGACTTGTGTTTATCTGCCCTTCTGCTTTAGGTCCAAGTTATATATAAAAAGCGTTAATATTAAGCAGAAGAATTACTCAAGTACTTTTTAGTAGAGTACAGGTTTATCAAACTTTTACAAGAAGAGGGGTGACTGCGGCTTCGAAGTTTCAGTCTGCTGGCCGTCATCAGAATGTGTGTGTGTGTGTGTAGTCGCTTGTGTCATAATTTTCCCTTGCGGGGTTTTTTTTTTTTTTGAAATTCGTCAGATGAAAAGAAGTTAAGGCGATCTTTCGGATGTTGAACATAATATGGCATAAATAGTGAACCAAATTGCACCGCTGAAATCAGCAAAAATCCTCAGCATCGATTATTATGCTACTAACAGCAAAATACGATAAATTTTGTTTAATTGTTTTTTTTTTCTTTCTATTTGTTTCTTCTTCAAATAAACAAACTGAATGTTTTCACAGCAGAACATAGGAAAGGAAAAATAACGAAATTGGTTTCAGTCTATTACCCGTGTATTCTTTCTTTTTCTTTCTTCCTTCCTCTCTTTCTGTGATTCTTTCCTTCCCTCTCTCTTTCTCTCCCCTACACACTCAAACCCACGTATGCAGGCACAGCTTTGCATACTGCTGTTAGGTATACATAAAAACAATGACAATTAGCCTTTCCCAATCGCTTTCTGTCGGTGGAGTTTGATTACTTTTGTCCGCCATACTACACGTACAAAGTTCACAAAAAATCGTTACCAGACAATACTTACAACTGGAACCTGTGCACTGCGTATAGTGCCGCACGTTTTGAGTCAACGCTTCTAATGCATCATACCAGCACACGTTTCATTTTCCCGATTAAGTGCAATATGTGCGCTCATCTGATTTCTATGTAATTAAACTTTGAAAAAGCTGTTGAATCTTTCATTTCATTGTCATCAATCGGGTGTTTAATTTTGGTGTTGGGTGCTTTGATTGATTGGTTTTGTGATGCAAATTATGGATGTTATGAGTTCATTTTAGCATTGGCGCTTTGTTATGAGTTAATAGTCTATTTGAATATACACTCACGCGCGCGCACAAATATGTACATGTCTATGTTTACATGTATATAAATATGCATGCATGGAGGTGTATATATGTATATTTAAATGTATGTATACATATATGTATGTGTATGTATGTATGTATGTGTATGTATGTATGTATATATATATATATATATATATATATATATATATGCATGTATATATATGTGACTCTATATATATATATACATATATATTCTATATGCATATATATACATATATATTCTATATGCATATATATACATATATATTTTATATGCATATATATGTGGATAATGTATATGTATATTATGTATGCATTTATATATATATATATATATATGTATATATATTATTCATGCATAATATATATATTGCATTAAGACACGTATACTGTAAGTGTATGTGTGTACGTGTTAGTATGTGTGTACACCTGTGTGTGTAATTAGAAGGTATGCCGTTGTTGTATCCGAGAATTTAATCTTAGTTGTAAGTGATTTTCCACATAGTTTTGTTATATTTGATACGGTATTATCGTATACCGTTTATATTATATGTAGATGACATCTCCGTGTCGTAATTTTTGCTTTCACTGCATATCATAATTAAAGCTTATAAAGTATCTATCGTATATCTGGACTATATCACATAGCAGCATACCATTATTATATTGTGTCACATACCATCGTTACGTCATAATACATGTTATTATTGTTTCATACTGCCACACAACATTGCATTACACACATACAGACACACACACAGATGTTTATTAGATATTACATACCAATTTGCGTTGTCATATATTATTTACATACAATATTCCATACTATCATTATGAATTCTATCATAACATCACCAAACATATTACATGCAATAATTATGCATTTTATCATATAAAGCATCGCATCATTTTATACACTATCACAGTTTCTGATCATTAGTTTTTATTCATAGCCGGGATTTTCCAAATTAATCCCCAAATAATTTACAACAAATTTACAACAAAACTACAGATCTATTGTAGAAATATGTTTCATTATCATCATCATTATCTTTTTTTAATCGTAATTTTACTTAAAATTTCGTGATTTATTATTTTTTCTTTTACTTTTACATTTTGTACCATTTCTCATTTTTGCTATTTTCTTTTTCTTTTCTAGTTGGACGCTAAAAAGAGTCCCCTAGCTCTTCTGGCACAAACCTGCAGCAGCATTGGTAAAGACACCAGTCCATCTTCTAAACAGATTATCCCACCAATTGAAAAGAAAGAAAATGGATCATCAGACCTAAAAGAGAAATCTTTGAAGGATTTACACCACTCTGAGAAATCGATCGACATCAAACGGAATTCAGAAAATGGCGAGAAAAAAGAATCTGGGCGTGAATCAGGAAAGCCCGGGTTTCGCACGATCCCACCAAAAGAGATTCCACCTCTGGTACCAATTTCAAGTTCTTCCAGTGAGAGAACCAGCGTTTCCTCGCCAACGACAGAAGTACACAGCGGTAGTCATAAATCATCGTCTTCATCGAGCTCACTGTCATCTTCAGAGAGTTCTGTAAACTGTTCTTCCATATCTAGGCCAATGTCTGCCAATTGTACGAGTGCATCTCTAACTAGTTCTGGTCGAATGAGTATGGGAAGTGTGTCGGACTTGAGTCATCCCGACTCTGCAGGAATTACAAAAACCTCACTTTCACAACATACACCATCTTTGTTAACGCATTCCTCATTGGTCGGTGGTGGTCTCAAGTCTGCCAGTCACCCTTCGCTTTTATCAACTCTCCCTGCGGCCTCTCTAGCCAGTTATGGTTGTTTGCCACTCGTAGGACATGGCATACCAATGGATGCTGCCGGAAACAGTCCAGTTTATCCTTCACATCTGGCTGCTCATGCTGGGCTCAGCCTAGCTTCGGCTGCAGCGGCAGTTGCAGCTAATTCCTCTCCTTTGAAACTTGGTGCTCAACCATCAGCTGTTTCTCCATATTTTGCATATGCTCGGGTACGAACCCCAACTGGGGCTACAACATTGGTACCGGTTTGTCGTGATCCTTATTGCACCAATTGCCAAATGACTCTTCAGAATGCACACTTATCCTCAACATGCACTTCCCCTGGATGTACACAATGTGCACATGAAAAGTCTCTTTTACAAACAAGCAGTCTGGGTCTTACTTCTGCTGCCGGTTTACCTATGCTTTCTTCTGTATCAACCTTGGGCACTCCGGGTGCAGCTTTAACTGCCAATCCATCCTTAGGGTTTGGCACGTCTTTTTATCCTCACTCTATGCTTGGCACGCAATTACCTTATATTTGCTCATGGGTAGCTGGAAACGATTACTGCGGCAAGCGATTCTCGACATCTGAAGAACTTCTGCAACATTTAAGGACACATACAACAGTCAACGACACAGCAGCTCTTGCTGCTAGCTACAACCTTTCCTTCCCCTCTGTATCCTTGCCGAGCTGTCACGGACAATATACTACTACGGGATCTATCAGCCCGAATTCACTAAGAAGAACGTATCCCACGAGTATAAGCCCTGTAGGTAGTCTTCTTAGTGCAGCTAGGTATCATCCTTATAAAACTCCATACACAAGTGTCCCATCAGGGGTCTCTGGTGGAATCCCACTGAACAGCATCGGAGGAGCATATCTATCTCCTTATTCAACTTTATACGGACATCGTTTGGGGGCAGCAGCTGTCCCATGACTATATACCGATTTTAAGTAACAAACTAATAAGTTTTTCAGTCTTTCTATTTTGAACTGGTTCCTTGCCCCTTCAGTCATGTGTGACTGAATGATAATTACAACAGCAACATCACACATTACATACATACATACATGCAATGACACCTGAATATAATCACACACTTACATATACACATGCATACATGGTATGCATATATATATATGTATGTATATATATATATATATATAATATATATATATATATATATATATATATATATATATATATATGATGTATGTATAATAAGAAATATTATGTATAAAATATTGTAATGATAAACAATAAAGAAGAGCGAAGAAAAACATTTGTAAATGAATGAGTAAATATCGTTGCAATGTAATGATATACAGAACTCGTCTTCTCTCTTTCTCTTTCCCTACTCTGTAATATGCAACTGCGCATGTGTGTGTGTGCGTGTCTGTCACAGATTACCTGAACACAATCAACACACGTGCGCACATGGTTATGTGTGTAAGTGTGTTTGTATATGCATGTGTTTATGTATACGTAATGCACACGTATTCAAACATGCGCATACGAATGCATACATACATACACGCACACAAAAAAAAAACACATATACATATATGTATATATAAGTCTTAATTACGTATATGTTTATAAATGTGATGTAAAGTGATAATAAACAAAAATCGTTGAAAATGTCAGTCACTAGAAGCATTGAGAATACTTGAAACTGTGTGACTACACTATGTATATAATTATCTCTATGTGTGTTCTTATATATATATATATATATATATTATATATATATATACACTATTTATACATATATATACACACACTATATATATATATATTTATATACACCATGTATATAACTATCTATATGCGTGTTTATATGTATATATTTATATGTATATGGGTATGTATATATATATATATGTATGTATATATATGTGTATATATATGTATAGTGGGTGAGAGTGCATGTGTGTATTTTGAGACAAACCCTTCATCGAAACAACAGCAACAACGACAACACTAACAGATGGCGTTTTTGTTCTGTTTTTGTTCCCTTTCTTTTATATTTTTTTTATATTTCATTTTCATCGTCCTCTCTTCTTTTTACTTTAATCAAGACACAAAAGGTTTTATTATCATTATTATATATATGCGTAATTTTTTTTTTTTTAAACAGGGAAAAAAAAAACTGGGTTTTTGATTGCCTGCCTCCATTATAAATAATTATATTAGTGTGTATTTCATGCAATCCAAGTCGCTGTAGGGACAAAGTGAAACCATCCTCCTCATTTGTAGTGAACCTAAACTATAGAAATGTGATCGATGCAAAGTTGGCCAGCGTAAAGCGTTAAAACAAGAGCTCTTGACTCTTCTGCCAACCACCGTATCGTAAATAGTAATTGTTTCTAACATAGACATATATGGCCTGGCCATTAATAATAATAATAATAATAATAATAATAATAATAATAATAGTAATAATAATAATAATAACAATAATAATAATATAATAGTGATGATGGTTTTTATGAGTTCGTCTCACAAAACACATCACTAACTTGTGCAACGTTCACATAGTGTGTGTGACTATATCACTTATGTTGATATATTGCTGTACAAGGTAGAGAGCCATCTACACCCTTTCACCTCTCTCTGCCTCTTCCTTCCTTCCTCCCCCCTCTCTCTCTCTCTCTCTTTACTACTAATAACTTACACCATCCTTAGAAACCCATTTAAATGCATTAATGTTTAATTTTTTCTTCAATTAACAACCTGTTTTATTTATTGTTATCTTTTGTTGCACAACCACCAACATAGAAAAAAAATAATCTGAAGGGGGTCGTGGTTTGTAGCTGCTTAACTAATACCCCGACCCACGTTTTTGAAATAATCTCATATTTAGTATTCACCTATGTGGACATCTGGTTAGTTTGAGACGGGTGGTACAAGATGAAAATTTCTGCATAATACGTCCCCCATTTTAAACTCAAGGGACGAAGGTTCGAACGTTTTGCTTTTCTTTCTTCTCTCTCTCTCTCTCTCTCTTTCTCTCTAGCTCTTTAGCTCTCTCTTTCTGTTTTTTTTTAATTAAAAAATCTGTCTAATTAATTTAAATCAATTAAAGAAAAAAAATTATACCAATGAAAGCAGTGTTTTGGTTGTGGATTTGTGAGTCTGTATGTTTGGGACAACCGGAACTTTCATTGCATGCGTTGTGCAATGTATTGTAACTTGTCTAGATTTTCTAACATCAAACGATGATGCAATAAAATATATATTAAAACTCCAGTTGTGATTTCTTGTGATTTCTATCTCAACCAGTTGTTGAAGTCGAACGGAAGTGGAGAGGTATTTGATGTTTTTGTCTCCTGGATTCAAAGTCAAAATTTGGGTTAAATGTAATTAATCGCTTGAATAATAACATAAATCTTTCACAAGTCAGTAACATTAATATAATTGACTAATAAAATCTTCGATGTTAATATTATTGACTGACAAATCAGCAACGCTAATACAGTTGATTGACAAATAAATTAATAATAGTATAATGTATTAACAGTAAATTAACATTAACATAATTGATCGACAAAAAAAAACAAAAAAACATCAACGCCAATATTATAGATTGACAAAAAAAAATCAACACTATTATAATTGATCGAAAGTAAATGAACACTAATAATATAATTGATTGACAAGTCTTCAGCACTAATATAATTGATTGACAAGTCTTCAGCACTAATATAATTGATTGACAAATCAGCAGTACTAATATCGTTGACTGACAAATAAGTCAACACTAATATAATTGATTGACAAATCAGCAACACTAATATCCTTGACTGACAAATAAGTCAACACTAATATAATCGACTGAATGTTATCAACACTAATATAATTGATTGACAAGTAAATCAGCACTAATATAATTGACAAGTCACCAATACTAATATAATTATCTAACAAGTCATCGACGCTATAATTAACTGACTGACAAATCACGAAGATTAATTGACTAGTCAAGCCATCTACCTTAATATAATTAACCGACAAGTTATCAACACTGAAATTATTATTCGGTAACCAACAGCACTGTTATGAATGACAAGCAAGTCATAAACGTTAATATAATCAACTGGCAAGTCGTTAACTCAAATATAATTGACTGACAAGTTGTCAACACATAATTGACAGGCGAATCTTCAACTCTATTATAAATGATAGACAAGACACCAACTCTAATTGATTGATAGATAAATCATCAACATGCTTGAATCCAGCAAGATTTAAATTCAGAACGTAGTGGAAGTAAATACTGATTTCAATTTTTGGCACAAGGCCAGCAATTTCGTAGGAGGGGACAAGTCGATTACATCTATCCCCAGTACTCAAAGCTACTTATTTTATCGACCCCGAAAAGATGAAAGGCAATGTCGGCCTTGGCGGAATTTGAACTTTGATCGTAAAGACGGACGAACTGCCGCTAAGCATTTTGCACGACTTCTAACGTTTCTATCTTAGTGGAAGTAAGAAAAAAAGTAAAGTTCCTTCCCGATTCATACAGACACATAGCGCTGGTTTCCATGGTGTACATATTTCCCACCTGGACGGGACGCCAATTTGTCGCAGGATCACTCATTTTTGCCAACTGAGAGGACTGGATCAACGTGAAATGAAATGTTGCTCAAGAACACAACGCGTCGCCCCTTCCAGGAATCGAAACAACAATCTTATTATCATGAGTCTAACACTAAGCCATGCGCCTTAGTAGAAGCAAATATTGCAAAATATAGATCGAACCTACTACTTTAATGATTCTACAAAAAATGCATTCTTCTGTTAATTGTATTGAGTATTTAGTGAAGGAATGTGAACACATTTGAAACCAGAACAATAAATAGCTTCGTAGGATATTTTTGAAGTTATTAACGCTAGTATTTACAGATGTTGCTATTTTGTCTGCTTTAAAACATTACTTTTCGATCAAGTGACAATATATTTTCCAACGAAATGGTTGTCCAACCGTTTGTATCACACATCGAGATAAATTATTTAAACAGTATCACGATAATCCTTCCTACTATAGGCACAAGGCCCGAGATTTGACTGATACTTTATTTTATCAATCCCAAAAGGATTGATAAAATTCCGACCTCGGCGGAATTTGAACTCAGAACCTAAATCCAGCAGAAATGCTTCTAAACATTTTGTCCCACGCGGTAACGATTTTGCCAGCTCGCCGCTCTAAATCAGTGTTAATAGTAAAATACCTCTAGGAGATAAGTGACAAATTAAATTATATGACTAAGATTAAGACGCATAGCTCGAGTTATCAACCTTACACATATACGTGGCTATGTCATATATAACAATGTATGACTTGAGGTGTGTCACATTAAAATATATAGTTTCGGATGTATCATGTATGTATGACTTGGAATGTGTCACTTATTCAAACATGTCTAAAGATGTATCATACATGACTTGTAAATGTAAAACCTTACAATGTCAGTCGTTAGCTTTGTCACATGTGATAGTTGACATGCAGTGTGTCACATACCAAAATATATAATTGGTGATATCATATCGTATGTTATAAGAGTTGTACAAAGCTACGAATCAAATTTTATGTCTTACAAGGGATCATGCATTAAGGTAAAGGTTGATGTGTGTTATGTATTAAAATATGACTTTTGGGTGCCATATGATGCTATGTGGTCTGAGGTTTGCCAAACATCAGGTTATTTTGACTTGCCAGTGTCGCACTTATATATATGGATTGTTCTCTGTCACATTTAAGATATCGTAAATGCTCCAAGTCACACATTAAAACAGAGACATAGACATATTCTTTTTCTTTGGCATTACCTCTTTTCAATGGGGTACGCTTCAGAGAAAGATTGATAGATAAGTAGAGAGAAGAAGAATGAATGCGTGAGTAAAACATTGAAGTATATGTACGTGTTGTGATATAATGGGGTAATGGTTGATAATCTTGACAAAGAGCAATGTTCTTCAACTGGTGTTAAGCTTTATCTGTTCTTTGTATCTCATGGTAGGATAGGGATTTAGAGTTTACTGCCCCAAAATGATCCATTGTATGTTGACGAAGACCGGCATAATGAAATTGATTCTGATATTCGACTGGAATTTTGTCACCCCAGAATGCTGAATAGTAAAGCTGGAGCCATATGATTCTTTTCTTTATTGTTTCTGCAATTCCATTACAAACATTACAAATATATTGGTTCAGAGCCAGCAATTTCTGGGAGGAGATAAGTCAATTACATTGACCCCAATGTTCATCTGGTGCTTATTTTATCGACCCAGAAAGGATGAAAGGCATAGTCGACTCCGGCGGCATTTGAACTCAGAATGTAAAGAACGACGAAATGCCGCTAAGCTTTTTGCCCGACGTGCTAAAGATTCTGCCAGCTCGTCACCTTAAATCACTACCAACATATTGTGAATATAAATTGTATCATCTTGATGTATCAACTGTACTAGTGCGAAATTTATGCAAATGTGTATAGACACATTGCAGAACTGGTGGAAGAGTACAAACTTGATCGGTCGACTGTCATTTAGATGAATTATGCACTACTTTCTCAGTCAACAATATTGGTATGCAAATATATAGACATTTCTCATATTAAGCCTCACATTTTGTCATACTAATATTTATTTTATCAAGCCACGAATTTGAACTTGTAGAAGTATGAAATTGTATATAACCTGGATACAATTAGTGTGGTGCTCTACTGCCTCTATTAATTAGCTAAAAAAAATGCTAAATAAATATTGAAGCTGGTGTTGATCATGCGATTCTCATATACTTCACTTAGTCAAAGAAATATATGGAAGTCGCTATAAGAGGAAATGTTAACAATGTAGAGAAAATATGGTTTTCTTCTAAGGTTCAACTTAAGATTTCCTAATATTATAGAGATTATGCCTCAGTTATTTTAACCATGTACTTTGGACAAACATTTGGTTTGCTGCATCAACACTTAATTTCCTTGGGTAAAATGTCATTAAAAAATATCAGGCTACTTTTGTTTATTACTATAAACACGCATACATACGTACGAACCTGTTATAGAAGTCAGTTGGCCTGTGGACTTGAATATTTCCTTCGATATTTGAGTAAAAGTCAATATTTACAGATACTTTGAAACCTTCACCTCCAGATTACCCATAATCCTATCTGCACTGGGTTATGTTAATGATTGTCTAAGTAGTACAAGTATTAACCCCCTCTTCAAAACCTCAGGGTTTAAGGCAATGTATTTGACCAGCTGACATAGATTTTACAAATTCAATCTGTAAGCAGAAAACTGGAAATACTTAAGACTTTTATAAAATTGGATATGCAACTGATTTTGGTATCTAAATTCCAGCAGTGAAGCTTTATTTCTTTGTTTTCTTTGTTAGAAACCAGCCCCTTTATTGGAGGAATTCAAAAAATTTATAAAGACAACACATGCACACTCATGCAAATATATATATATATATATATATATATATATATATGTGCATACGTATACACAAATGGCTTGTCCAAACTGTCACTCACCTTAGATTAGAGAATTTTTTTCAAAACAACATTTGTTAGTTTATTGTAGGCCAAAATGACAACCAATATTCCCTTTCAATGTGAATACCTCATCTAATCAGTCTACCGTATCTGATCAGGATAGTTCTGATCTCAGACTAACTATATATAACTAAGAAATTTTTGCAAAATTGAAGCGTCTGTTTAAGCATTTTTTTTCTTTATTTCTGCTCCAGGGTCTTTTCTATTCAATTTTTGAAAAAAATTTATTCATTTCCTTACGCTTATTCAACTTCATATCTTTCTCTCGATAAATGTCCATCTTCTTTCTGTTACGATTCACGGACAGCTACGTCTTACGTTTTTATACTTCAAACTCTAAGAAATACAAGATTCTTTTTAGAGTTAAAAATATCAGTTTTTCATTAGTTCACAACTTACCAGAGATTACTACTGATTCTGTAATTATCTTAAATTCGTCAGTTTTTCTTGTTGAATTCATGATATATCATTTACACTTCTACTTTCTTCGACTTTTAAAATCAATCTTGTAATCTCACAGTAATGAGACTTGTTGAATATTAAATTATCCGTTAAAAAAGAAAACAATTTACATGAAATTTATTGTTGTTCTTTTGTTAAATATATCATACTTTTACTAAAGTAGTGTTTTGGTACAAATGGCGGAGCAACAGATTAACTGCCAAGCAGATTTTAATCTCGTCTGTTTACGTTTTGAGTTGAAGTCTCGTCAAGATAGACCCTTGTCTTCATCTTTGATAAGATAGTAGACCATCGTAGTCGACAACAGTAATATGACGTTATCAAGTAGGTCGATTATTGCTTTGTGGTTAAAAAATAAAAAACAAAAACAAATTTCTAGGAATGGATTACAAGTCATTTATTCGATTCTAGACAGAAAATGGACTCGCGGGCGACAAAGACAGAACGATTACATCAAAGCCTCTGGCGAATGCACAACTGTTACATGAAACCGCAATGTGGTAAGGTAGAGTGAAGCCATGAAGATGAACAAACAAGTTTTTTTTCTTTTCATTTTTTAAGTTGTTTCTTTATAAAGTCGGCTGCTTTCAAAGCACTCTTGCAATAAAAGGAATGAAAACTGTTTTAACTCCCTAAAGGAAGTAAGTGCTATGAAGAAAAAAGGAGTTGATGAAAAATTAAAAGATGTTATTGTCAGAAAACGGAGTTTAAGTCAATCCGCATTAACAGTATCTTTATCGTCTAAGAAACGAAATTTAACTGATTTCATATTTAATAAAATTGAAAAAGTGAGATAATGGCTCTGTAGATACAGTTGTGAGATTATGCAATTGTCACTTTCATTATTTCATTGTGTTTCTTGTACTGAATGCATTATTCTGCACTATTACTGTTCAGGCGGTCTGGAAAAGAATAAATACGTAGATACAGTGTTCATAGATCTGGAATAAGTGAACTATTATTAATAATCCTTTCTACTTTAGTCACATGCCCCGAAATTTGTGGAGAGAGGTCTAGTTGATTATATCGAACCCTGTGTTCGACTGTCGCTTATTTTGTCGACCCCGAAAGGATGAAAAGCAAAGTCGACTTAAATGAAATTTGAACTGAGAACGTGAAGCCGTGAATAAATGCCGTCAAGCATTTCCGGCGTGCTAACGATTCTGCTAGCTTGCTGCTTTTTTTTTTAATTTTTAATGTTATTAAAAAAATAACCGTTTCTAATATGGGTATATGATCATACATTTGGGTATGGGTTGATCGATTAAATTGGCTCCACTACCGAACTGGTACTCTATTTTATCAACTCTGGAAGGATGAAAAATAGAGTTTCGCTCGGTAGGATTTGTACAAACCAGACGTAAAGTAATGTCATTTAATACCACAAGGTATTTTGTCCATGCCTTAAACGGTTTGGCTACTTCATCATTCTTACTGGCATATATTGATATCACAATATATTGATAACACACTGGGATAATGCCTATATCAATGCGTTGATGATAGCACACAAGGATTATGGTTCCTATATATCAACATTGATAGCACATTGGGATTAGGCTAGTATCTTTGTGCTCATCGCAAATAGATGAGAACTGGAATTATTACACGAGATATCCATTAATTTGTAAACATATTGCTTCACTTGGAATACGATATCAAGAATGATTTGACATTAACGACCACTTTGTTTATTTTACTGCCGTATCACAATTCAGACAGTTTTCTGTTTCCCGTCGCCAGTGATTCTTTCATAATGTACTCACTTCGGCACATTTTAGTTGCAGTCAGCACACAAGAAGATGATTATCATTATCATTATCATATTTTTGTTTGTTTGTTTGTTTTTACTTTTATTTATGTTTTTAGCTTTAGCAATTAATAATTTCTCATTGAAAGACGTTTTATGTTCTGGTTCAATGAATTGAAAATTATAGCCGATGTAGTACAACCAATCTATTTGTGTTATCAGGTGATTTTTTTCCCCTTTTTAATTAGATGAAAAATTATTCGAATAGCCAAAAACGCATTTTGATATGTTGCGATATGTTTTTTTTAATATTCCAGTTCATATGTCCGCAGTTATGAAAACATTTTTTTTGTTTTTTTTTACGCATCACGCACTACAACTTCGCTAGTTGCAACGGGTAGTATCTCTCACTTTCCAATGTCATATTTATACTCTAGAAGGCTCTTTCTCCTCCTCCTCCCCACCTCTCTCTCTCTCTCACACACACACACACAAAGAAGATTTAACTCTTTTGAGACACACGGTGTTTTGGTATGTGTAGCCAAAAAAGACGAAACTTTTTCTATTGAGATTTATCTACTGAAAGACGATCTCTGATTAGCTATTACACTTCAAAACCAACCACTCACAACATTTGTTCTATCGGGCCGCTGGATCGGCCTCAAAGTCCTTTCAATTTGCGTCACTTGGGCCGATGAATCGGCCTGGGTGGTTTTGAAGTGTAATAGCTCATCAGAGATCGTCTTTCAGTAGATAAATCTCAATAGAAAAAGTTTCGTCTTTTTTGGCTACACATACCAAAACAACGTGTGTCTCAAAAGAGTTAAATCTTCTTTGTGTGTGTGTGTGTGTGTGTGTGTGTGAGAGAGAGAGAGAGAGAGGTGGAGAGGAGGAGGAGAGAGAGCCTTCCAGAATATAAATTTGCAAGAATTATGGTATATGCAAATCTTAACACCCAGTCGTCGGGAAAAACATCTTTGCTAGTAAAAACAATAATGGCTTCATATTTTGGCATAAGGCTAGCAATTTTAGCGGTAGGAGTAAGTCGCTTACATCGACTCCAGTGTCCAGTTGTTACTTCTTGTAACCATCCACAAAGGATTAAAGGCAAGGTCGACTTTGGCGGAGTTTGAACTCAAGAACGTAATTAGTCGGACGAAATACCAAACAGCATTTTTCTGACGATTTAATGACTCTGCCAGTTCGCTGCCTTCCTAATAGTAATAATCCTTTCTGCTATAGGCACAAGGCCTGACATTTGGGAGAGGGGGATAGTCGATTACATCGACCCCAGTACTTCAACTGGTACTTAATTTACCGACCCCGTAAGGAGGAAAGGCAAAGTCGACAACGGCGGCATTTGAACGCAGAACCTAAAGACTGACGAAATACAGCTAAACATTTTGATCGCATTCTTGATAATAATAATAATGATAAAAATAATGATGATGATAATAATAATGATAATAATAATAATAATAATAATAATAATAATAATAATAATAATAATAATAATAATAATCCTTTCTATTATAGGCACAAGGCCTGAAGTTTTGGGGGAGGGGACAAGTCGGTTACATCGACCCCCAGAATTTCACTGGTACTTAATTTATCGACCCCGAAAGAATGAAAGGCAATGTCGACCTCGTTGGAATTTGAACTCAGTTAATAATAATAATAATAATTTCAAATTTTGGTACAAGGCCAGCAAATTTGGGGCAGAGGTTAAGTCGATTACATCGATCCCTGTACTCAGCTAGTACTTATTTTATCGACCTTAAAAGGATGAAAAGCAAAGTCGACTTCAGTGTGTTTCGAACTTGGAACGTAAAGAGCCGAAGAAAATATCACAAAGCATTTTGTTCTGCGATAAGCTAGATACAAAGCCATACATTTCTTGAATAGGTAAAGTCATTTTAATCGCATTCGTTGTTTTCTTAGCTTTTTCAAATAGTGGAGGATATATTGAATATGTTAGTGGAGGAGCCTCTTTTGCAAAGTCCTCTCTGAGGTAAGTATTTCGGCCAGATCTCTCACTTGTCCTGGAAACCTTGGAAAAGTTCATGGACTCTGCTCTTTCTCTTCTGATTAAACCAGTGGTTCTCATCTGAGGTCCATATAAGAATTTGCTAAAAATTATGTGCAATATGTGTAGGCGCAGGAGTGGCTGTGTGGTAAGTAGCTTGCTTACCTACCACATGGTTCCGGGTTCAGTCACACTGCGTGGCACCTTGGGCAAGTGTCTTCTACTATAGCCTCGGTCCGACCAAAGCCTTGTGAGTGGATTTGGTAGATGGAAACTGAAAGAAGCCCGTCGTATATATGTATATATATATATATGTATGTGTGTGTCTGTGTTTGTACCTCCAACATCGCTTGACAACCGATGCTGGTGTGTTTATGTCCCCGTAACTTAGCGGTTCGGCAAAAGAAACTGATAGAATAAGTACTAGGCTTACAAAGAATAAGTCCTGGGGTCGATTTGCTCGACTAAAGGTGGTGCTCCAGCATGGCCGCAGTCAAATGACTGAAACAAGTAAAAGAGTAAAAGAGTAATAAATTGTTTATACTTCTACAATACACAAAATATTAAAATTTCTTTATACAATTTCTAATAATATTTAACAAGCAAATTCTCTATAAGAGATTAAAGTAGTAACTATACTGAGAAGTAATGTTTGTCGCCACTTAAACATGGCTGCTCCGTACGCCAGGCGTACGGAACAGCCATATTGAAGTGGCGACATGCATTACTTCTTAATCATAAAAATACAGTAGAATTATTTTATATACACATCGAATGATTATGGAGGTCCAGTAGGGTAAAAATCAAAAGAGGGTCCATAGGCAAAATATAGTTGAGAACTACTGGATTAAACCATAAGAGAGAGAGAGAGATAAAAAGAGAGAGAGCATGAAAGTAAGGAGAGAGAGGTGGGGAAATATTGCGTGGATATTAGAGAATGGAGTTGCGGCTGCAGCGTGATATTGACTGAATATTTGAAAAACGTGGAAAATTCTGATGGTATTATGTAGATGTAGTCTAGAAAGTGTTTGTAACAACTATCTCAACATAAACGTACAAAATATGTGATATTGGTTGTAGTTTTGTTTTGTTTTATGATGCGTGATTGTTGTAGTACCAAAACAAGAAAGAGGGAATATGGTTCCTTTTTTAATGAACTAAAAATTGTTATGCGACGGCTCCACAAATATGTTTGTAAAGGTTGTTGTCCTTTATAAATGAGAAAACAAAGTAGAGTTTCGGAGATGTACTTGCATAGCAAGTGATTTGATCTGAGATCGTGTGCTGGAACGAAAACAATTGCAGCGTGGAAGGTGTTTGTAAGCCATTTAAGAAACACACAAAAGCCGTTCGATTCACTTCAACATTTAAGTTTAATTTGTCAAAATATTTTCATCGCTATAAGACCGCGACCTGTTCACTGACAAAAATCCGTGTTGCATCAAAGTAGAGTTTGTATCCATATAATTCTTTCTCCGCCATTGTGCTCGGTAAGTTTATAAATATTAAAGCCATGATAATTTCATTAAACATGTTATTTTGTCAGGCCTCTTTCCAATTCTCTCAGCGACTCATTATGACAAACACAGGCTATATTGCTTGTAATTAGTATGAAATAGAAAAAAAAAATTTAATCGGGTTATATCTAATATAGCTTTGGGATATGGTTTGGAGAATGGCCTGGGAGAAAACTGAAATTTTAATCTATTGTTTCACTTTAAACATTTATTATGTCTTAATATCTTGTCGTTATGATAATAGTAAGGACTGGCTCGAGTCCTAGGACTCACAGCGTTAGTTACCCGGTTTGTATGGCGTATGAGTGATCGAGATAACAACATTCTTCCTGAAGAGGATGCCACTCCATGGCAGGGTTACTTATTTGGACTGAAGCAACGAGAATCGAAACCATGCTCTAGCGAGGGTGAGTACAACACTCTAACCATCAGGCCACGCAACCTTCACCGGTTAAATAATGGAAGGGCTTAAAGGAGGTCCTTGTTGGGCTGTATTAACTGTATCAGTTGGTTATAATGTAACCCTGCTATCACTCACAATTCTACAAGAAGTACTTTCCCATTGTATCTTCTCACGAACTGAGGTCTTATGGAATTCTTCCTCAAACAAGTTTCTCCTCTAATGCAGACACCAAACAACAGCTGCTTAAACTGGACAACAACAGCATCAATCTTATCAGTTTAGGTGGGGTGGGCTCTATTTTGTTGCTGTTTAGTGCCAGTCAAACATAACCGAGCAGGCTTATGACCAAAGTTTTTCCATCCGCGAACATCTCGTCTATCTAAGACACATTTTCGTATGTGTCCTTTCATTAAGATAATGACGTAAGGTTTGAGGAGCATTTATTTACCATTTCTACATCGGACCATGTGAAGTGAACCCTCGTCGGATCTTCATAATAATCGGCAGTGCGCTTTATTATCTTCCTTAGGAATATACGCTAACAGCGCCATATGAGTGAGGCCAGACATGACTTTTGACGCCTTACACGACAACAAACAGCGCCAACACTACTACTACTACTACTACTACTACTACTACTACTACTACTACTACTACTACTACCACCACCACCACCACCACACCACCACCACCACCACCATCACCACCACCAGTAATAGTAGTCTCTAGAATCGTATGTATTTTCAGTAGCTCTGATACCCCAAACTGACCTTTAAATATTGTTGACATAGCCTCTAAAGGCGTCTCTTTATTGTAGATGTTTCAAACAACTCCTCTTTCATTCCTTTCAAACTGTATTTCCTCTCATTTTGCTCATTCATCTCTTTCACCCGGTCTTTTGATCCCTTTCCACAATTTTTACACTTTTCATTTTCATTTTGCTTCGCTCCCTCCAAACCCTGTTCTTTTCCTCTATGTTACTTTCAAAATTTCTTCAATTATTCTTTATTCCCTTTAATTTATCCTCCTCCCGCTCCGAACGTCAAGTGTCATCTCTTTCCTATGTTCTAGACTCCACAACCGACAATTCTTCTATTATTGCTAAGTGGCAACCGACCTCAGAGCATATATTGGAACAAAAGTTATCTAAACTCATCTATGAAGACATCGTTCAAATTGTGTCCCAAACACAATACTATTACCTTCAGTAAAATATTTCAAAGTTCTTATGTCATATTCTAACCATGTTTAGCAGCTGTTGTATTTCTCTGTGGCTGGAGTGTGGAAGAGGAGTGTGAAAGCTGAAGATAGAACTGATTGGAGTATGCAAGTAATTGGAGTGTAGCAGTGAAAATAAAGCATAGATTGCAGTGCGGAATTAGAGTGTAGAATTGGAGTGTAGAATTGGAGTTTAGAACTGGACTGTAGAACAAGAGTGCAGAACTGAAGCGCAGGTTCGAGTATGGAGGTGGAGTGTAGGATTTAGAAATAATTAGTGTAAAGAATGGCTGGAAAGTGGAACTGAAGTGTAGCTTGGAACATAATATAGTCTAGTAATTAACGTGCGGGATTAACAGGAATGTTAAGCAGGTGGGATGGGGAAGTAATTACAGTGCGAAAGATATGAATGTAAACTACAATCTACACACTTTACGCATGCAACCAAAAGATTCCCCACATGCTATGAACGTCATCATGTAGACCGGAGATCTGGTGGGTCCAAACATGCAAAATAGTACCAGGATCCAAAATAGAACCAGAGTCCATATGACCCTTGTGGGTCCATATAAGAGTTGGGGGGGGGATCCACACAAGCAAAAGAGTAGACTAGAGACCCACAGCAGCGTTTTAGGGGACCATGAAAGAGTGTTACTTTGGATGTATTTATTGCAAGAAATAGCTAGGTTTCTTTCTCTAATGTTTTACATATTTCAACCTACCAGAATTAATGCATGAATTCATTTAAAAGCATCGAATGGCAATGAGGTCCACCAAAATGGAATAATAATCAAAGGGGTCCATAGATAAGAAATATTTGAGAACCACCGATATTATAGTAGCATTGATATTGTAAAGGTAAACTTCATTCGAATCCAGTTTAGGATTCAGTTTCCATTTAAATTTAAAAGTAATTGTTGTCATTCACATGACTAACATTTACTGTAGTGAAGTATAAATTATCATTCTCATGACCAGATCGCATCAGTGCGTTTACCATCGTTGTTTCATTGCACAACAGTATGAGAAATAAAAATGACCTTGCTTAGCATCACATCAAAGTTAGATTTATTGCTGATAGGCTTAAACCGAGGATTGACCATTTGACCCTTGTAATTCCTGTGATTAAAAATAAAAATAAAAAAAGAGGGAAAGAAATTCTCTTAGTCTATGAAATTATTGATGTATCAACATGGCTGCATTCCGTAATTCTAACCGACTACTATTCAACACAAATCTATGTGACTTTTTGACAAAGTTGCTAAGTTACATATCATTACACATACACATACACATCTATGTATCTCTCTCTCTCTCTCTCTCTCACTCTCTCTCTCTCTCACTCTCTTTCTCTCTCTCTCTCTCTCTCTATATATATATATATATATAATATACATATATATAAAATTGAATAAGGGTAGAAATTGATATCAATCAATTAAAACCAGTGACCTGGCATATTTAAGAAAATCCGAAGATTAAAAATATTTATATATATATATATATATGCACACACACATAGAAATATATATATATATATATATATATATATATATATATATATAACTTAGAATAACTTAGAAAGGTTTTTGGCCAGTATTGGCCCAGGCCATGTCTAACTTAATAGCACCACCTGGCGAAGTCTTTCAGTTCAGGATTTGGGCACCAAGGCCCATTCGAGCAGAGAGTTATTGTTTGCGGAGACATATCCGGGTGTGGGTGGTTTGTCCGGTACTGTTTGAAGGAATATATATATATATATATATATATATATATATATATATATAATAATAATAATAATATAATTAAGGGTTAAATGCAACAAGTTGCTCAAAACCACATACCGAAAATATTAGAAATAGCAGCCAAAATTGGTCACTATTTCCTCTACTAGTAAAAAGTCTCCACAAACAAATAGAATTTTTACTAGTAGAGGAAATAGTGACCAATTTTGGCTGCTATTTCTAATATTTTCGGTATGTGGTTTTGAGCAACTTGTTGCATTTAACCCTTAAGTATAATTATTATAACCCTTACCTAATATGGTCTTTTCCATATCGACAAATCTACTAGGTGAAATTGATTAATTTTATTAAATTAATTACATTCCACCCTCTATTGCATATATATATATATATATATATATATATATGTTAGTTAGTTAGTTAGTTAGTTAATTTGGCTCAAAAGCAAATAGCAAGGCCATGTAGGGGGACATGGAGTTAAGTACAGGGTGGTGTTCATGTAAAGAGTTCAGGCCACTTGAGGTCCAGGGAGGCTTTGAACAAAGCGGTCGTCGGCATCTTCACCATCTCGTCTGGCAGCTTGTTCCACGGATCCGCAACCCGGACGGAGAAAGCTCCTCTCCTTCGATTGAGATGAAATCGTCGCAGGTAGAGCTTTTCGGAATGACCCCGCAGCCGACGCTCCGGAGCAGGAGTGAAGAACAGCTCTTTCGAGAGGTTACACTTCCCGCTTATGATGTTGTGGGCGAGAATGAGATCACCACGGCGGCGGCGTTTTTCAAGAGAATAAAGGTCGAGCGTCCTCAGCTTTTCTTCGTAGGACAAATTTTTGAGACCATGAACCATGCGGGTAGCCAGCCTCTGGACTCTTTCGAGATGCTGTATGTCTTTGAGGAGATAAGGAGAAGAGGCTTGAATCCCATACTCCAATATGGGTCTCACCAGCGTGACATAGAGTGGCAGGAATATGGCTGCTGTGAGCATTCCGAAATACCGTCGAATCAAAAACAGAATTCCGCTCGCTTTGTTGGCAGCATGGACGCACTGGGCCGAAGGCGAAAAGGAGGAATCCACCAAGATACCCAGGTCCTTTACCTGATCGGTTCTCTCCAGCAGCAGACGACCCGGCTCGAAATCAAGTTGAGTTGCAGGAGTAGAGCCGACAGGCAGATGACAGCACTTTGACACGTTCAGACACAGGTCCCAATCGTTAGACCACTTCCAAATTGGTGGAGGCATCGACGAAGATCCTCTATACTACCGCGAGGAGCGACCAGTTTGATATCGTCGGCAAATAGAAGGGTGTGTTGCGTGAGGTCGTCGGGCAAGTCATTTATGAAGACTAAGAACAACAAGGGCCCAAGCACTGAACCTTGAGGCACGCCACTGCTCGCACTGGAGACGTCGGACCGCGAACCATTAACTTGAACTTGGAAGGAGCGATCTGAGAGGAAGGCACCAACCCATCGTATAATATCCGGATGGAAACTATATGCTCGAAGCTTGACAAGTAGTAGGCGGTGGTTTACCGAGTCAAAAGCTTTGGCAAAGTCCAATAAAACGATGTCAACAGCATCACTATCATCGAGGATGCGCGTCACCAATTCTTCCATTACTAGTAAGTTGGTCAAGCATGATCTCTTCGGCACGAAGCCGTGTTGGGAATCAGTGATCGAGGCTGTGTTTAGGAGGTGGAGCATCATACTTTTCTTAAGGATGGTTTCGAACATCTTGCTGATTATTGATGTAAGGGAAACCGGTCGGTAGTTAAGCGGGTCTTCGCGGCTCCCTTTCTTGAAAATTGGGCAGATTATCGCTGTTCTCCAGTCTGCAGGTATAACACCCGTCGCCAATGACATATTGAATAGTCGTGTTAAGGGCTCGCAGATGACCGGAGCCAACGCTTTGATAACCCGTGGGTGTATGCCGTCAGAGCCGTGACCCTTGTTGACATCGAGGCCTTGAATAACACGTTTGACTTGGTCCCGCGGGATGATCAATCGAAGCATTGGAGGTACCGATCTATCAAATGGAGGGGGTTCACGACCATCATCTTGTTTGAAAATAGTTGAAAAAGCCTCGGCAAATAATTGACTCTGTTGATAAGGGTCCTCAATCGATACGCCTGTTGAGTCTACCAACGTTGCAATCTGGTTGTTCAAGCGGGAATTCCGCTGGACATGGGCAAAGAAGGTTTTTGGATTGCTACTGGCATTTGCCGCGATTTTGTATTCAAAACTGAAGCGTTCTTTCTTTTCAATTTTCACGGCTCGGTCTCGTTGAGTTTTGTACACCTCAAAAGCTGCAGTCGAATCCAGATTTTTGAATTCAGCCCAAGCAATATCTCCGAGTCGACGTTCTCGTTTAACCTTCTTCGTCACCCAGGGCTTGTGTTTCTTCCTCTTGGGAAGCCCAACGGGAACTGCCTGGTCAGTCAAACAGATTACATATGCTTTGAGGGATGACCATAGTTCGTCAACTGAGGACAACGTCATCAGGGATCGCCAGTCCATATATATATATATATGCGTGCTTTTCCTGGACTTTTTTTTCTTCTCTGTGTCTTTCTTTTCTCTTCTTTCTGATGAAGAGCTATGCTCGAAACAAAAAAAGCCGACTCATTTTTCCACCTTTACTGAGCGTTAGGCTAATACATTCCATGCGTACGACCTCTTGTTTTGTTATTTGTTATTTTTAATGTTCGACTTAACTATATCTATCTATCTATCTATCTATCTATCTATCTATCTATCTATCTATCTATCTATCTATCTATCTATCTATCTATCTATCTATCTATCTATCTATCTATATATATATATATTATATATATATATATTATATATATCTATATATATATATATATATATTATATATATATATATATATATATATAGTTAAGTCGAACATTAAAAAAATAACAAATAACAAAACAAGAGGTCGTACGCATGGAATGTATTAGCCTAACGCTCAGTAAAGGTGGAAAAATGAGTGGGCTTTTTTGTTTCGAGCATAGCTCTTCATCAGAAAGAAGAGAAATGAAAGACACAGAGAAGAAAAAAAAGTCCAGGAAAAGCACGCATATATATATATATATATTTCTATGTGTGTGTGCATATATATATATATAAATATTTTTAATCTTCGGATTTTCTTAAATATGCCAGGTCACTGGTTTTAATTGATTAATATCAATTTCTACCCTTATTCAATTTTATGTATATGTATATATCTATATATATATATATATATATATATATATATATATATATATATATATATTATATATATATATATACATGGTCTGATCAATAAGTATCCGGATTGTTCCCATAGTAACGAAGCTAAAGTACGCAGAGTAAAGCCACCTGGCACAGATTGACCTTAACTCTGTTGTGCATGCGTTCTAAGTTTTAACGTTCTAACTCACTTCTGTTTACACCAGTACTTGAAAAGAAGGGCTGTAGCGTATGATCATCGCATTGACCATGACAGAGAAGGTTGAGCAGAGAACCTGCATCGTATTTTGCCAAAAGCTTGGCTATACCTGCTCAGAGGCTTACGCAAAATTTTCAAAAAGTTTTCATCGTTTTCGACACAATCAAGATCTTGTGCAACTGAAATCCGAGTAACTATTTTGGCACAAACTTGGCAGACACACATCTCATACCCAAATCTTCAGTGATAATGGACTGAACTGAATCGTAACTAATCTGCACATTTTCTGATTACTCAAGGATGTTGATTCGACGATTTCCCTCCACAGCTGCATGCACATCTGCGATGTTTTTCTCAGTTCTGCTGGTTGGGGATCACCTAAAACGTTCGTCAATATCGACATTTTTTTGGGCCATCTTGGAAACGTCTGAACCGCTCGTACTCTTGTATGCAGCTCATACACTCCTCTCCATACACTTTCTGCAACTTTCTCTGTCATGGATAATACGATGATCACACGTTACTTCCAAGCACTGCTGTAAATAGCGGAAGTGAGCTAGAACTTTAAATTTAATGCGCATGCACAGCAGAGTTCAAGGTCAATCTGTGCCTAGCGGCTTCACTCTGCATGCTTTAGCTTCATTACTATAGCAGCAGTCCAGATACTTATTGATCAGATCTCGTATACATATTTATATATAACTTATATTTATGTGTGTATGTGTGCGTGTGTGTGCGTGTGTATGCATGTGTGTGTGTGCGTGTTTGTGTGTGTGTTTGTATATATATACATATGTGTATTTGTGCAATATATATGTACATATAAAGGCATATATATATATATATATAGGCATATATATACATATATAATATATATATATATATATATATATATATATATATATATATATATATATATATATATATATATATATATATATATATATATATACTTTATTTTAAGCAGCAGAAAATTCAACAAAATCTGTTACTCTGAGAAACTCAGTTTCCGCTGCTTAAAATAAAGTATATTACTTACTACACTGGTATTTGAGTACTCTTTTTTCCACCTTGTTTCACATTTATGTGTTTACTTCGGTATATATATATACGGTAGCCACTACACACATTTTTTCTCTCCTTGTTTTTTCTCTGTAACTTTCTGTAGAAGAGCGTAGGCTCGAAGCGTTAAAAATCTTTCAGTTCCTGAGCACTATACTAATACATCTGTTTATTTTCTACACCACCTGTCTTCGTCTTTTGTTTTTTTTTCGTGAACTCTCCCTATATATATATATATATATATATAGTCAATAATAATAAAGGGTAAAATTAATTAATTAGTAATTAATAATTTTACCAAGCAGTGTTCAGTATGTAAAAGGACCATTTACGGTAAATTTAAACAATACTTTATATAATTAGGGTTCATCAAAAAAATTTGCTTTACCACTTACCGAACTTTTAGAAATAGCAGCCAAAGAATTTAGCTATTTCTTCTACTATAAGAAGAGTCTCCCAGACAATGTATACTCAAAAACAATTCACGTAGACATAGAGGGAAAAATAACTCGAAATTAGATTACTTGTGAACGCGTTTCTGGGTTAGTCAGATATAGAGATGCTAGAAATACATTCCTATTCTAACATTCCCGTCATCAGCACAAAGATTTCATTAAATTTAAATTTGAGAGCACTAAAAATCGAACATACCCATCTGATTTGAGTAACCTCAGACAAACCATCTTCGACATCCAGTACTAACGAATTCAAAACATACGAATGAGGCTCCGCATCCTCCACTGTCCACCCACGTGAGCTATAGAGCAACAAATTCCCACAGAAGAATCTGTAGTTTATTATCAGGGAGGGAATTATATTGTCAATAATAATAAAGGGTAAAATTAATTAATTAGTAATTAATAATTTTACCAAGTAGTGTTCAGTATGTAAAAGGACCATTCACGGTAAATTTAAACATTACTTTATATAACTAGGGTTCAGCAAAAAAATTTACTTTACCACATACCGAACTTTTAGAAATAGCAGCCAAAGAATTTAGTAGTTGTTTTTGAGTATACATTATCTGGGAGACTCTTCTTATAGTAGAAGAAATAGCTAAATTCTGTGGTTGCTATTTCTAAAAGTTCGGTATATGGTAAAGCAAATTTTTTTTGCTGAACCCTAATTATATAAAGTAATGTTTATATATATATATATAATTTTTGGATTTGGTATGCAAGATTCTTTATGTGAGTCCGTGTGTTGAAACATATTCTGTTGTATCTGGGGAGGGTCATTCTCTTTTAGTGCCTAATAATTTGACACATTCACTGGTAAAGTTTCCACTCATTAATTTTTCTAAAATTTTCGTTGCATCTTGCAATCTTTTCAATAGTTGTTGAATCTGACCGTTGTCCGAGCAGCGTTCTTTTTGTTTGTGCGCACATACACATGTGTGTATGTATGTATTCATGCATGTAAGTGTGTGTATGCATGTATGTGTGTGTGCATATGTTTATGTGTATGTGTGTACGTTTGTATGTATGTATTCTGCATATTCATAAAAGAGAATGACTCTCCCCAGACACAACAGTATATATACACTCATAATATATATATATATATATATATATTATATATATATATATTATATTATATATATATATATAGAGAGAGAGAGAGAGGAGAGAGAGAGATGAGAGAGAGAGACAGACAGACAGACAGACAGACGACAGAAAGAGACAGAAAGAAGAGAGAGAGAGTGAGAGGCAGAAAGGCAAATGAACACAGGTAAGCTTGTGACGTATATATTCATGGATACAGGTTACAGAAAGAAACAAGAAATCAAAATAGAACGGAAGAATTATGTGAACTCTTATCTCAGTTATTTCAAAACAACTATAAATTACGTAGGAACAACTTTCATACATAATATGCGCATGATGTCATCCATAAGCATGAGTCCTATGTTAAGTTCCGTTGAAATTTTGGAAGAAATTTAGGTGCCTCTTCTCAAAAGAAAGGTGGCGTATATATATAAATAAATATATATCTAATTTGCTTTGCGGGAAGGATTGTTTCAATGAAGTCGCGTCTTGTCCTTACCTTTGAAACGCGGTAAGGGGCAACTGAAGAAGGGGAATATTCCTTGTGTTGTATGTATATATGCATATAGATGTAGTATGTACATATATGTATGTATATATGCATATATTCATATATTATT